>NC_142093.1:49790709-49962376 GCF_054644295.1 Miniopterus natalensis
TGTGATGTCACCCGAAGCCCCGCCGAGGAGATCTGGTCGCCCACCTTTTCGCGATTGTCACCTTCCAGCCCAGGGAGGGGTTGGGGCCCTCGAGTAGGAGCCGTCGCGGCAGCCTGGTGGGGGGGCGGAGGGGGGATGAGAACTGCGGGTCTGGGGTGGAGGGAAAGGGCTTGGAAATGGCACTCTTGCGGGGGCGGGTGGTGGTGACAGGATAAGTAGAGAGTAGGGACTTCAAAAAATGAGGGTGAGGGTGCGCGCAGGGAAGCAGAGGGGTGTCCACTTCCTTTGCCGCCACTCAAAGTGTCTCCCTCGCGGTTACCTCGGGGCTTTGTTTGCAAAATGAGCACTGCGGGCTGAGAGGTAAGAGGAGCTAGTGAGGGACTTGCCCGCTCCTCGGGCGCTCGGCCAGGGCTGGCGGTTCTCTGCGGACCATACGCTTGCCGCCTTCCCCAGGCCTCGGCCACACAGCCTCATTCGTGCCTTCTTAGGGTCATTGCAACAGCCTCTCTCCTGGCCAGTCCTCCAGCCGTGGACAGTAGCCTCAGAAGGGGACCTGACGGTGCCACTCCCGCGACCTGCCAGGGCGGAGGGAAGCCTTTGAGCGCAGGCTCCTCCCGGCCTCCGCCCAGGCCCCAGGCTGCGTCCTCTCTCACAGGCCCTGAGATTGTCCAAGCTCTTGCTTTTGCAGTTCCCTTTGCTTGGGAGACTTTCTGCTTAAGCCCTGGGGCCAGCTCCGGTGCTGGGAGACTTGGACCTCATTTCTCTGTATTCCCAGTTCTGGGTGCTGGGCAGGGGTATGTGTGCAGCCTGGGCGGGTGCTTGGGTGAGGGCGGTTTTCCCTCTCTGGCCCTGGCCCTTCCTTTTTGTCTGTTGCTGTCCTGAAACCTTCCAGACCCAGTGAGTGCCCTCCTCCCACTTCTTCAGGGTTTCCAGGTCTTCCCACTGTGAAGCCTGTATTGGGTGCGCTTCACACTGTTGCTTAATTCTAGAGTCAAGCCACCTGGCAGGATCTGTTCTATGTGTCTGCCCCACCTGGAGTTCTGCCTGGTGGGGACCACGTCCCAGACACCCCCTGGATGTCACATCACAGCTTGGGCTGAGCTGTGTTTATGAACTGGACTCCCTTTGTGGAATCCTAACTGAAGTGTTGAATGGGCTTTTAAAAAAAAATTACTTTGATTTCAATGCCCCTTCCCCTTCTCGAAGCATCAAGATGCTTACCAAAACATCGCCCGGCCGGGCGTGGCTCAGCGGTTGAGCATCGACCTAGGATCCAGGCGATCGGGGCACATGCCCGGGTCGTGGGCTCAATCAATGACTCTCTCTCATCATTGATGTTTCTGTCTGTCTCTCTCTCCCTCTCCTTTCCTCTCTCTGAAATCAATAAAGATATATTTAAAAACAAACAAACCATGGAACATTCAACATTTTATATTTGAAAATGTTTTTAGAGTGCCTTTTAACTTACAAGAGCTACATATTCTTGAAAAACTTGAGACAATACAAAAAAGAATAGAGGGAAAGTTCTCTGTCTCAACTCTCCTCATAGTCGTCCATTCTCCAGAGAACATCACGGTTACATCTGAGCGTGCCCCTCAGATATTATCGTTCATAGACAGATGTTTGTACATTGTCTCAGACACGTGCAGTTGTACTATGTGTATGTATATCTTTGCAACTGACCTTCTTATCTAACAGTAGAAGGAAAGGTTTTCACTTAAGCTTATGTAGAGCTACCCCATTCTTCTAAATGGGTGCATTTTCATTTAAGCAGTGTCTCAGTGTTTATAATTACTAACAAGGCTGTGGTGGACACAATGTACCTGTGTCATTGAAGACTTGCACCAGTACATGTAACATTTCCACATTAAAGATGAGGGAGGCTGGGAAGGAAACCCTTTGTAGCAATGGTTATGAATAGGGCACACAGCAGTGGATGCCCTGGCCTGTCGATGTGTGTGTGTGTGTGCGTCCCTAGTTAAACAGGCCCAGTGCTGCACCTTAACTCACATCAATGAAAGTTAACAGCCAAGTCCAGACAGGCCACCGACCTGGCAGTCCTCATTTTAGAGAGCAGCTTGCTTTTTGCTTCATCTGTTCCCGCTGCACGGAGTGTCAGGCCCTGCTGGCCAAAGGGTCTAATAGGGAGGGTGGTGAAGAGGGTGGACAGCTATGAAAGTATACCTCGCCCAGGGGAGGAAGCATGGAGGGGAGCCAGAGTCAATCTGCAGATATCCGGATCTTTGGAACTATGCCCCTGAGTAGGATGATGGTCAGATTTTGGGGTGCGATGCATGAAAATAGGGCAGTCCCATCTCAGTCTCCTGGAAAGGAGCTGCAGCTGGCTTGGAGGCCTTCCAGCCTTGTGGCTTAGATGAGTATCAGCCATGGGAGAGGCAGCCTCTATTATACAGAGCGTGAAGAAGGGTGAGGGGGATGCTAAGGCATCATGTCAAACCCACCAAGGAGGCTTTGTGACCCCAATGGTATTTTTCACAGAACGTGGTAGATTCTCAACGTAACCACAACAACATCCGCTCTGTATCAGGCAGGAGAGCAGATGCAACTGCAAAAGTTTTGGGGATGCTTGCTCGATTTAGGGCCAGGTGTGCAGAGGGCTGGATATGGCCTGCCTCTCACCTCCAGGTAAGCTCCCACCCCCCACACTGCAGCACTCACACGGGATGGCGGAAAGAAATGACAATAACTGCACTCTGCCAAGCGAACCCCTAATTTTTTAAAAACATCCAGAGAGAGATAGGGTAAGGGAGCAATCAGTTTCTATGCTAAGTTTAAGCAGGTCTTTGTTTTTCTCAAGGTGTTTGTTCTTAAAACATGAAAATAAAACAATTTTAATTTACACAAATTAAAGACATATTTGGAATGCATGACTGGGCAGGGCAGCGGTAGGAAATTAATCAGGGCTCTGTGCCACAGTTCCTAAGATGCTGACTTAGACACAACCTGGAACGATGGCTGTGGAAGTTGTCAGCTGTCTCCTCTTGCCTAAGGAGTCAGCTTGTTTGGGCCTACAAAGGCCTTTGAGCTCTAGAGTTATCAGGCCTCCTTGTGCATCTCTTTACTGAAGAGCAATAGAAAATATTTGAAAGATTATCTGTACCTCAAATTCATTTGCCATAAATCTCTTGAAATTATTGCCTTTAATTTTGCTTTGTTTAAGGCAAATAAAAAGTTCAACTTAGTTTCTCCATTAGATTTTGTTGAATGCAGATTTTTAAAGATCACAGTGATGAGAGAGTTGGTACATGTTTCCTCATAATACACCTGCTTATGAGAACAGACGTTAAACACTCAAAAGGATCTACATTTAACATGGACCATGCTACTCTGGTATAGTCAAGGCCAGAATCTCTGTATGGTTCCAGAGGGACTTCTGGCAGATTTGGCTGATTACTCATTAAACAGTTGAGACTCGTCTTACAAAACTTGCCCACAACAAAACAGACATGGGCAAGATTATGGTTCTTGGAAAGGCTAAAAGTCAACTATATTTTTGGTAAGTGTTTCCTCCTTAGCGTGTTTTAAAAGCTGAAAATATTAAGTGCTGGGAGGCCCCAAAACTTAACAAATGTGTCCTGTCACCAGTGAGACATACGGCATGTTGCTGCTCTGCAAAATCTGTGACCTTTCCCAACAGGCAGTTCAAAGGCCAACGTAGCCACCTTGGCCATAGTAGAGAAAAGGTTTTGATTCTCACCTCTCTTAAATGTGACCTCTGTTCCAAGGACAGATGCTTTTGTCTACATTACTCATGGATAGCACGTTACACATTCTCCCAACAGCCAAGGAAGCTAAAATGGGCAACTATTATATCTGCCTTCTAAGCCACAATAACAAACTAATATTAACCCTGTCTAAGAATGAATCTAATTATTTTTCTAAGAAGTCTATACTTACAGTTCTCTGGAATAACCAATAGAAAAGAAGACCAATTCTGATTAACAAAGAGTAAATGTATCCCATTTTTCCTCCTCCTGCTCCCCATTCAAATAATCATATAGAGACACTTAAAACTGGAAAGATGTAGCACTGCTCTTCCACTAAACATTTAATGAAGACTCCAGCCCGGCCGGGCATGGCTCAGCGGTGGAGCATCAACCTAGGATCCAGGAGATCGGGGTTCGATTCCCGGTCAGGGCACATGCCTGGGTTGTAGGCTTGATCCCAAGCTGGGGCCTTGCAGGAGGCAGCCGATCCATGACTCTCTCATCATTGATGTTTCTATCTCTCTCTCTCCCCCTCCTTTCCTCTCTCTGAAATCAATAAAGATAAGTTTAAAAAAAAAAAAATGAAGACTCCAGGAGAAGTTTCTTTCTTCTGACCTGAGCGCCAAGGCACATACTGCTAAGCTTAAAGCAGAGGCTAAGCGGCTTGGTGGGAATAGTCGGTGTCTGGGGGAAGCCAGGGTTTCCTCGTGAGTCTCTCACTGCTGTGCTTCGAGATCCTAAAAGGTGCTGCTCTTTAAGCCTCCCTGGAGCTTCTCTGTGCTCTTCTTCCACTTGGGCCTGTTTGTTGTGTTGATCTTCCCACCGGATCGCCTGCTGGTTTTCACTAGCTGTTAAATGGCCGTCACCAATCTGTTTTCGTTCTGCTTCCCCTGTGGGAGGCCGCAGGCTGAGTCCGTAGCTGCTTGCAGTCCCCGCAGAGCGTGGGTTTAAGTCGGCTCACACTGTTTCTCTGCATTTGGGAAGAAACTGTGCTCATTTGTTTCGTGGCTCATATTATCAAATTCTCAAGAACTCGCACATCTCGAAGACCACGTTTTTCTTCAGGTTCTTTCACAAAATAATGGGTCTGTGATCTAACAGCCTTGAAAGAGTTTCTCCAAGATCCTTGATGATGAAGTGCACTGGCCAGCCCTGGGGCCCTAGCGAGTCCCTCTTCCTATTGCCACTGCCTCGCAACCCACAGTGGCCTCAGTCCCCTCACAACTCATCCTGATCTGGACCTATCCAATACTTTGTTACTTTTTAAATAAAATTTCTTATTTTGAGATCATTGTAGATTGACACTGCAGTTATAAGAACAGTACAGAGAGATCCTGAATTCCCTTCACCCAGTTTCCACCAATGGTAACATCTTGCTTAACTATAGTACAATATCACCAAAGGCTACTTTTTACATTTAATAATTAATTTTTGAGATTCATAATTTATTTGTGTTATTTTTGAACAGTCGTGCACTACCAATAGTTGTAATGGTGGTGTAACCTAAATAACTTTTTAATACTTAGAAATTTATGGCTACAGGAAATTTCAACTTATATACATTTTTGGCAGAGAAAAATGATCAGTAAAAAATCTTCAAGCATAAGAACCTATTATAGTAGAACAAAATTCTACGGAGGAAGTGAGATAGAATTTATAAGTTCAAGGAGAAAAAAGAATGATGAAAAATTTCCAAAAGTTAAAGAACTTGTTCTTATATTTTTAAAATGGGTGATGGTTGAAATAAAATTGATATTTATTTATAACCCTATTAGAAACAAAAAGAGTGATGTAAAAATTTTATTTTAAAATATCAACATCTACAACACATGGAAATTGTGTGCTTTAAAACTGTTTATATGAAAAGTGTTTGATGTCAAGTTCAAACTGAATGAAGGAGCGCACCCATGTTCATAGGAGCATTAGTCACAGTAGCTAAAAGGGGGAAGCTACCCAGCTACCCATTGATGGATGAATGAAGGAATGATCAAAATGTGGTATATCCATACAAAGGGGCCTTAAAAAGGAAGGCAATTTTGCCTGGCCAGGTGTGGCTCAGCGGTTGAGCCTCGACCTAGGATCCAGGCGACCGGGGTTCGATTCCCGGTCAGGGCACATGCCCAGGTTGCAGGCTAGGCAGCCCATCAGTGACTCTCTCATCATTGATGTTTCTCTCTGTCTCTCCCTCTCCTTTCCTCTCTCTGAAATCAATAAAGATATATTCAGAAAAAAAAAAAAAGGAAGGCAATTTTGCCATATACTACATGAGGACCTTATGCTAAGTGGAAATAAGCCAGTCACAAAGAGACAAATAGTATGTGATTCTACTTACGTAAGGCACACAGAGCAGTCAAAATCATGGAGGTAGAAAGTAGATTGATGGTTGCCAAGGGCTGGGGGCTGGTGTAATGAGGAGTTGTTGTTGAATGGCTATAGAGTTTCAGTTTTGCAAGATAAGAGTTCTGGAGATGGATTGCCCAATAATGTGAATGTATGTATTACCACCGAATTGTACACTTAAATATGGTTCAGGTGCTTATATGTTGTATGTATTTTTATCACAATAAAAAGTATTTTTAGCGAATGTAGCAATACAGTCTTTCATATCTCGGGGGAGGGCTGAGGCAAGAGCAGTAGGATTTAATCACACCTGCCACTGTGTATCCATTTCTCTATTGATGGGCCTTGGGCTGCTTTAGTCTTTATTGCTATAAACAGATGCCACAGAAAGCAGCCTTATACCTTGTCTCTAGAGTCCATGCACAAGATTTTCTCTAGGGTGCCGACCTGCAAGAGGACTGACTTAAGGCGGATGTCGACCTTGAGAGGTTTTCCTCAGACCTGTAGCTATTGAGATGCATTGGTCGCCGAGCTGCGGAGAGGCCGAGGGGGTGCCGCAGCCGCAAAGCCGGGCAGGCGCGTGGGCGAGGTTCGGGCGCCTGAGCCCGCGCGGGGTCCCGGCTACGCCCAGGCTCGCGGACCCGCCGGGGGCCGCCTTGCGCTTGGGGCCGCTGGGCGGCGCGGCGGCCTCGGAGGGCGCGCTGCGGGACGCGTCGGGGACCCGCGGCTGCCGGCTCCCTCCCCGCGAAACCGTGACTCGGAAGGTACGTGCAGCAGATGCCCCGGCTGCGTGAACCTGGGCCTCCGCTCGCCGGTGCTCCGCGAGGCCCGCTGCCGCCACCTGCAAGGCCCGTGGGGCCGAGTTCCCGGGCCGGCTCCTGCACGTGGGCTCCGGGGGCCGCTGGTGGGTGCCGGGGGCTCGGATGCCCGCCTGCCGCATTCACCCGACGCGTTGCTCCACCTGCCCGCGCGCTTGCGCCTCGGGCCCCACCGGCTGCGCTCCGAGGCCAGTGAGCAGCTCCTGCGCGCGGAGCGTCCTCCCGTCGTGCTCGCCGGCTGTCGGGTGCCCCCGGCGCTGCGGGAGGAGCAGGTCTTGCAGAAGAAGGTAGACGCTGGCCCTGAGCCCAAGCTGACTGGCGGGTGCAGGCCGGAGGCTCGAGGTGCAACCCAGTGAGGCCTGGGTCCCCACCCAGCTCCGAGCCCCCGCAGACCCCTGGCAGATTTGTTTGCCTGGGGGATTGTGCAACTGGCGTGAGTGAGCCTCAAAAATGCAGAGTGACCGACATAAATTATATGCAGAGTGTTCTCGCTGGGTTTTCACAAAATTAGGGGGCCCCCTCTCCAGCTCACATTGTTTCTTGGTAGCCCCTAATTCAGAGTCTTCTTGGTCTGGGAGTTGGGGAGAGCAGAAGAGACAAGACCACATAAAGTTTGTCACTGCCAGAGTCAGTAATGAGCATTACACATGAGTATGTCTTTTCCAACTGGGCCTCCTGGGGCCTCCTCACGGAGGCATCCTGTCTGTGAGCTGACTCTCAAGCTCCCTCAAAGCCATGCAGGTTTTCGTTTTAAATTTTGAGCTGCAGTGTTCATACTCTCATTTTCATGAGCGACGTTTTTGTTTAAATTTTAACTGATTTTGAAACAATTACAGTCTCTGAGGAAACTGGAAAAATAATACGGTACATCCTTTGCAGCCTTTGCCCAGCTTCCCCACATGCTAAGGTTTTACATAAGCAGAACCGAACTAGAGACTGGCATTGGTAGGACTGTTTGGATTTTACAGGGGAACTTTGGGCCAAACAACCTGCTTTGACTCTTTTTTTTTGTGTATTGACAGGGATGTTAAAGTGAGTTGAAAGGGTAAGACATGTTCTGATCTGGAAATGTTTACGGAGTCATAGATTCTGGTTATGTTATACTTCAGCGACCTTTAAAACACAGAACCCTATGGAAAGGGATGTGTTAGCGTACATAGCTGGCACTTAGCTAGGTGATGGTAATCCTACTTTAAAAACTAAACTGGCAGGAATAGACTAACTTTCTCACCTAGGTGGCCTGTGGCTAGTTAATAAAACCAGGAGATGCAACAAACAAACAAACCTGTAGCTATTGAGTTCCTATTTACCCAGATGGTTACATGGTTTATAACTCTTGGGTTTGTCAGGGTTGTTGTTGTTGTGTGTGTGTGTGTGTGTGTGTGTGTGTGTGTGTTAATCCTGACCTGAGGATAATTTTTTCCCACTGATTTTTAGAGAGTGGAAGGGAGGGGGAAGGAGGGAGAAAGGAAAAGGGGGAGAGAGAAAGAGAGAGAGAGAGAGAAACACTGATGTGAGAGAGACACATCGATTGGTTGCCTCCTGCACATGTCCCAACTGGGGTCAGGGATTGAACCTGCAACCCAGGTAAGTGCCCTTGACCCGAAATCGAACCCGAGACCCTTCAAGCAGGCTGATGCTCTAACCACTCAGCAACACTGGCCAGGGCAGTCAGTCTTTTCAATTCTGCCCATCTGCTGGATGCAAATCGGTATCTCATTGTCTAAACTTGCACCTCCCTGATTAAAGTTGAGCGTGAGCATCTTGTCGTATGTTGGCGGTTCAGCTTGCCTCTCTGCAGAGTGCCTATGTACATTTTTTGCCTGCTGCTATGTTGGACATCAACAATGTAACTTCCACACACCAGATACTGTCCCTGCCTTCCAGGGCTCACATCACTTAAAATACCAATTTTATTGGTGCTTAGAGAACCCGATTTCTTTGCAATAATTGTGCATTACTAATTTCTTTTTTCTCCCCAGGCAATAAATATTTTAATTTTTGTTTCATTTTTATGACAAATAATTTTCAAGTTTATTTCCTTTTTGAAAACTGTAAAGCTAAACCACAAACAGATACAATCAAGACAGTTTATCTCACATTGAGATGCTCCATCTGCTCCTCCCCCAATTCAGTGAGCACTGACCAGGCAAGTGTGGGGTGGGGAAAGACTTTCTTGGGTAGCATGTCCTGAGTCTGGGGTACGTGGGGTGGGGGCTGGGGAGCATCAAGGTTGAGGACAGGCTCTCACATTTGTCTCCATCCACATTTACCTGAGACCAAGGGGGCCAGGAGACCCCAGGTCACTGCGGGTTAACAGAGAGCGAGAATCCGTCCCCCTCCAGAAGGGAGGGAGTGACCTACTCCTCCTGCCTTCACAGCCCAGGTGAAAACTTTGCTTTTAGCCTAGCTCTCTGGGTGCTGGACCTGTCCACTCCCCTGGGGTGGGGCCTGCACTTCAAGGCTTGCAGGCTCACCCTCAGTTCAAGGCTGCACATTCTGCATTGTGCAGGAAGGCACCAGGTGGTGTGACAAACAGAAAGCCTGACAGCAGGTCTGGAACTTTCAACCCAGCAGATTCAAGTCGGGATGGGGTGAGGGTTGGGAGGATCAGGTAAGTAATTGTCCCCCTACAAAACTTTATTTTTGATTAGAATAGATTACCATCTCAAATCTCTTCCACAAAAATAAAAAAAAAAAAATCAAAAGAAGAAAACAAAACAAAACAAAAAAACGCAGCCACATGTAAGTTGTTTTCTGTGCTTTTTCTTTTTTTTATTATAAATTTTTTTTGCAACATTTGACAAGCTTTATTATTATTATTTTATTTTTAAAGTTTCTTTATCTTTATTGTTGAGAATATTACAGGTGTCCCCTTTTTATCCCCGTTGATCCCCTCCACCTCACATCCATCGCACCCCAGGCTTTCCCCAGGCCAGTGTCTGTGCCCATGGGTTATGCTTATAAACATATAAGTTCTTTTATTAATCTCTCCCCACCCACGCCTTCCTTCCCCCCATCCCTCTGAGATCCCTCAGTCTGTTCCATGCTTCTATGTCTCTGGATCCACTTTGTTCATCAGTTTATTTTGTTTATTATATTCCACTTATAAGTGAGATCATGTGGTACTTGTCTTTCTCTGGCTTATCTCACTTAGCATAATACTTTCTAGTTCCCTCCATGCTGTGCCAAAGGCCAAAAGGTCCTTCCTCTTCACAGCTGTATAGTATTCCATGGTGTACATGTGCCACAGCTTTTTTATCCACTCATCTACTGACGGGCACTTGGGCTGTTTCCAGATCTTAGCTATTGTAAATTGCGCTGCTATGAACATAGGGGTGCATAAGTTCTTTGTGATTGGTTTTTGGGCTCCTTAGGATATATTCCTAGAAGTGGGATCACTGGGTCAAATGGCATGTCAATTTTTAATCTTTTGAGGAAACTCCATACTGCTTTCCATAGTGGCTGAACCAGTCTGCATTCCCACCAGCAGTGCACTAGAGCATCCTTTTCTCCACACCCTCGACAGCACTGGTAGTTCATTGATTTGTTGATGGAGCCATTCTGACAGGCGTGAAGTGATACCTCACCGTGGTTTTAATTTGCATCTCTCTGATAATCAGCAATGTTGAGGATTTTTTCATATGTCTCTTAGTCATTTGTATGTCCTCTTTGGAGAAGTGTCTATTTAGGTCCTTCGCCCATTTTTTAATTGGATTGTTTTCTTCCTTTTGTTAAGTTGTATGAGTTCCTTATATATTTTGGATATTAAACCTTTATCCAATGTGTCGTTGGGAAATGTGTTCTCCCATACTGTGGGCTCCCTTTTTGTTTTGTTGATTCTTCTGCTGTGCAGAAGCTTTGTATTTTGATGCAGTCCTATTTGTTTATTTTCTCCTTAGTTTCTCTTGCCCTAGGAGATGTATCAGCAAGCATATTGCTACGAGAGATGTCTGAGATTTTGTTCCCTATGTTTTCCTCTAGGATTTTTATGGTTTCATGTCTTACATTTAAGTCTTTTATCCATTTTGAATTTACTTTTGTGTATGGTGTAAGTTCGTGGTCTAGTTTTATTTTTTTGCATGTATCTGTCCAATTTTCCCAATACCATTTACTGAAAAGACTGTCTTTATTCCGTTGTATGTTCTTGTCTCCTTTGTCAAATATTAATTGACCATATGGAGTGGGTCAATTCCTGGGTTCTCTGTTCCGTTCCACTGACCTATATGTCTGTTCTTGTGCTAGTACCAGGCTGTTTTGATTACAGTGGCTTTGTCGTATAACTTGATACCTGGTATTGTGATCCTCCAACTTTGTTCTTCTTTCTCAAGATTGCCGTGGCTATTCGGGGTGTTTTTTGTTCCATATAAATTTTCAAAGTGTTTGTTCTAGATCTGTGAAATATACTGTTGGTATTTTAATAGGGATTGCATTGAATTTATAGATTGCTTTGGGTAGTATGGACATTTTAATGATGTTAATTCTTCCAATCCATGAACTTGGTATATTTTTCCATTTGTTTATATCTTCCTCTACTTCTTTTTTCAGTGTCCTATAGTTTTCCGAGTAAAGGTCTTTTATATCTTTGGTTAAGTTTATTCCTAGGAATCTTATTTTTTTAGTTGCAATGGTAAATCAGATTGCTTTTTTAGTTTCTCTTTCTGAGAGTTCATTATTGGTGTATAAAAATGCCATTGATTTCTGGGTGTTAATTTTGTATCTGCTACCTTGCTGAATTCATTTATTAAATCTATTAGTTTTTCAGTGGAATCTTTAGGATTCTCTACGTACAATATCATGTCATCTGCAAATAATGACGGTTTTGTTTCCTCCTTTCCAGTTTGGTTGCCTTTTATGTTTTCTTCTTGTCTAATCGCTGTGGCTAGGACTTCCAGTACTATGTTGAATAAGAGTGGTGAAAGTGGACACCCCTGTCTAGTTCCTGTTCTTAGAGGAAATGGTTTTAGTTTTTGCCCATTGCGCATGATGTTGGCTATTTGTTTGTCATATGTGGCCTTTATTATGTTTAGATATGATCCCTCTATTCCCACTTTGCTGAGAGTTTTTATCAAAATTGGGTGTTGGATTTTATCGAATGCTTTTTCTGCATCTATTGATACGACCATGTGATTTTTGTCTTTCAATTTGTTTATGTGGTGCATCACTTTTATTGATTTGTGGATATTGTACCAGTCTTGCATTCCTGGAATAAATCCCATTTGGTCATGGTGTATGATCTTTTTAATATATTGCTGGATCCGCTTTACTAATATTTTGTTGAGGATTTTAGCATCTATGTTCATCAGACTGTAATTCTCTTTCTTTGTAGTGTCTTTATCTGGTTTTGGAATTAGGCTAATACTGGCCTCGTAAAAAGAGTTTGGAAGCATTCCTTCCTCTTGGGTTTTTTGAAATAGTTTGAGGAGGATGGGTGTTAGTTCTTCTTTAGATGTTTGGTAAAACTCCCTTGTAAAGCCATCCGGGCCAGGGCTTTTGTGTGCTGGGGGCCCTTTGATTACTGCTTCAACTTCATCAGCAGTTATCGGCCTATTTAGATTTTCTGACTCTTCCTGACTGAGTTTTGGAAGGTTGTATTTTTCTAGGAATTTATCCATTTCATCCAGATTGCCCAGCTTGGTGGCATATAGTTGTTCCTAGTATTTTCTTACAATCCTTTGTATTTCTGTTGGGTCAGTTGTTATTTCACCTCTTTTGTTTCTGATTTTGTTTATTTGGGTTCTCTCTCTTTGTTTCTTAGTGAGTCTGGCTAAAGGTTCATCAATCTTGTTTATCTTTTCAAAGAACTAGCTCTTGGTTTCATTGATCTTTTGTATTGTTTTTTTAGTATCTGTCATTTATCTCTGCTCTGATCTTTATTATTTCTTTCCTTCTACTTACTTTGTGCTTTTCTTGTTGTTCTCTTTCTAAGTTTTTAAGTTGTAGGGTTAGAGAGTCTATTAGAAGTTTTTCTTGTTTTTTGAGGTAGGCATGTAGTGCTATGAACTTCCTTCTCAGGACTGCTTTCATTGTGTCCCATAGATTTGAAGTTGTTGTCTGTTCATTTTCATTTGTTTCCAGGAAGCTTTTTATTTCTTTCTTGATCTCTTTGGTAACCCATTCATTGTTTAAAAACATGCTTTTCAACCTCCATGTGTTTAAATGTCCTTTGGTGTTTTTATTGTAGTTGATTTCTAATTTCATGCCACTTGTGATTCGAGAAGATGCTTGATATGATTTCAGTCTTCTTGAACTTGTAGAGACTTGTTTTGTGTCCTAATGTGGTCTATCTTTGAGAATGTCCTGTGTGCACTTGAGAAGAACGTATATTCTGCAGCTTTGGGGTGAAATGTTCTGTAAATGTCAATTAAATCGATCTGATCTAGTGTGTCATTTAGGGTCACTGTTTCCTTGTTGATTTTTTGTCCAGTGAAGTGAGTGGGGTGTTAAAATCCCCTAGTATGACTGTATTGCTGTTGATGTGTCCCTTAAAGTCCTCTAGAAGTGTTTTGTTTTTTTATAAATTTAAGTGCTCCTATATTGGGTGCATATATATTTATCAGGGTTATATCCTCTCGTTAGATTAATCCCTTTAGTATTATGTAATGACCTTTCTTGTCTCTCGTTATGGTCTTCATTTTGAAGTCTATTTTGTCCGATATGAGTATTGCTACCCTGGCTTTTTTTTCATTTCCATTTGCATGGAAAATTTTTTCCCATCCCTTCACTCTCATCCTGTGTGAGTCTTTTGTTCTGAGGTGGGTCTCTTGTAGACAGCATATATTTGGGTCATGTTTTCTTATCCATTTAGCCACCCTATTTCTTTTTATTGGGGTATTTAATCCATTTACATTTAAGGTTATTATTAAAAGATACTTATCTACTGCCATTTTGT
The DNA here is from genome assembly GCF_054644295.1 of Miniopterus natalensis. NCBI lineage: Eukaryota > Metazoa > Chordata > Mammalia > Chiroptera > Miniopteridae > Miniopterus > Miniopterus natalensis. Next base: position 49,804,488 of record NC_142093.1, read on the forward strand.
TTCTTATACCTATGTTTCTTATTCTCTTTATTTCTACTTCTAACAGTCCCTTTAACATTTCCTGTAATGCTGGTTTTGTGGTGATAAAGTCTTTTAGCCTTTTTTTTTTTTTGTCTGGGAAGCTCTTTATTTCACCATCCAGCTTGACTGGTAATCTTGCTGGATAGTCTTGGTTGCAGATCCTTGTTTTGCATTACCTTGAATACTTCATGCCATTCCCTTTGGGCTTGTGGAGTTTCTGATGAGAAGTCAGATGACAGCCTTATGGGAGCTCCTTTGGAGGTAACAGATTGCTTTCCTCTAGCTTCCTTTAAGATTCTCTCTTTGTCTTGGATTCTTGACATTTTAATTATGATGTGTCTGGGCTTGAGCCTCTTTGGACTCTTATTGCTTGGGACTCTCTGTGCCTCCAGAACTTGTGTCACTTTTTCTTTGACCAGGTTAGGTAAGTTTTCTGCCATTATTTCATCAAACAGGTTCTCTAACCCCTGCTTACTTTTGACCTCCTCGGGCACTCCTGTAATATGAATATTGTTACATTTTATGCTGTCCCACAGCTCCCTTAGACTGTCCTCCTGTTTTTTAATTGTTTTTTTGCTTTTGGGTCTCTGATTGAGTGATTTTTTCCTAACTTGTCTTCTAATTCACTGATCTGATCCTCAGCTTCCTCTAATCTGCTGTTTATCCCTTCCAATGTATTCTTTATTTCTACTATGTCATTATTCATTTCTGACTGGTCATTTTTCATAGTTTCCATATCTTTTTAAATGCTGTTGAGCATCCTTACAATCAGTATTCTGAACTTTATATCTGAGATTGCTTATCTCCATTTCATTTGGTTCTTTTTCTGGAGACTTCTCTTGTTCTTTCATTTGGGGCTTGTTTTTTGGTCTCCCCATTTTGGCTACTTTTTTGGTGTTGTTTTTTTTTAAGTGTTAAGTAGATCTGCTAGGACTCTCAGTCTTTTTGGAGGGTCTCTGATATAGGCCAATGTCAGATGCAGTTTGTGACTGGCCCTGAGTACCCTGTTTGGGGCTATCAACAACCCCAGGCTTGAGGTCTCCACTGCTGGAGCTGAGTGCATTTGGACAGGACCAAGATGCATATCAAAGTCTGCTTTTCTAAGGCCTGAGTCCCAAAGCAGATCAGGCAAAGACTCAAAGCACCCTGAGGTTTGCCTTTGCTTGCAGAATGATTAATCTGATTGTCTTAACAAGGCTATAGAAACTCTTCTGGGCAGGGTTCGGGGCTCTCCAGCAGGGTGGGGCAATTGCTTCCCCCGTCAGGCAAAAGCCAAAAATTTACCTCCCGAGAAAGATGTCCCCCACAGTCTGGGGGAATGATTCTGCCCAGACTCTCCCCACACAGCTCCAGTCCACTCCACTCCCCCTCTGCCGGAGCCCAAGGTGAGTGGCTGCACACAAAACTTCGTGTGTTGGCTGTTGAAGAGGGCGCCTGCAGTTCCAGCAGCCTCTCCCTGGCAGACAGAAACCCGGCTGCTTTTCACAGCCAGATGTTATGTGGGCACCTTTCTCAGTTCTGGTGCTCTGGGCTGGGAAGCCCAACTTGGAGTTTAGACCCCAGAGTCCTCAGTGGGAACCCCTACAGCTGGGATATTCCATCAGATCTTCAGCTGCTGCCTGTGGGAGCCCAGCCAGCCCTCTCGCGTCCACACTTCCTACCAGTCTCTATGTGGTCTCCACTTTTCCTCCTTGGTTATGAGGGTGCTCTCCAGCTCATCTTCAGTTGGTTTTCAGGATGGTTTTTCTATGTTTTAGTTGTAAATCCAGATTGGTCCCAGGAGAGTGTCAGTGTAGCTTCTACTCAGTCCGCCACCATCTTGGATCTCTTTTTTGTTTTTATTAAATTTTTATTATTAAAAAAATAAATCTGGTGTTCACATTTCTATAAAGAATTACCCTGCTTTTGGAAAGCCCTGCCCCAGCGGGGCCAGCTAAGCAATACTTTTCCCTGCCCACATCTACTGTGCAAGAGTAAGTCTAAGTTCAGCCGTACCCACCAGTGCTGGCTCTGTAAGCTTTCGAGAAAGCAGAGGGGAAGACTAACTTACTTCAAAACCTTTTATAAATATATTCATACACTTTCATGTGTTCCTGTCCAGAGGTCAGGAAAACAAGAGCTTGGGAGAATCCTGCCCAGGCCTGGGGAGCTGGCGTCTGCCTGGTGAGCGCCACTAACTTCAACAGCCGCACCAGCCTTCAGCTCCGTTTGCTCAGGAGCTGTCCCGAGTCCTGTTGTATTCAGTTAAGGTTCTGGCAAAAAACATCGTGAGACAAAATAAAATAAACCTTTCAAAAGGCTCATTTCTTTCATTTTCCTAGCGTGTGTCTGTGAGAGTGTGAGAGAGAGAGAGAGCTTCAGAGAGAGAGAGAGAGCTTCAGAGTTTGTCTTGAAGCAGTTTACCCCAAATAGAAACTTGAAACAGTCAGTGGAAATTTTTTTTACACAAAATATTTCATCCTGTAGTGGGTGCTGGACGAAGATCCATGAGGTAACTTCAGCTCAACCATAAAGCGGTCAAGCTTTTCACTCTCAAGTTTTATGACCTTACAGGTGGGAAACCCCGCCCCTCCCCCCTACTTTCGAGGGGATCTGAGCAGTTCTCCTCTGGTGCCTGGGGGGTGAGCTGTGGAAGCTGGGGATGCAGCAATGGAAACATTGCAAGAGGGGAGGGCAATTGTTTCCACCAGCTAACCACCGGAGCCCAGGGGGGCTGAAAAGGCTCCAACTCCTCCTGCGGCACAGTGACCCATTTAGGAGAGTTTTCACCCCTGGGAAGAGGAGGAGGGGAGGAGCTTGGGAAGGAAAGAAAAGCAGGTGGAGAAGCCAAGGCTTTCCCCCTTCCTTCCTCCCCAGCCAGCCCTCCAGCCCCTCCACCTCTCTCTCTCTTTGGGTGGGTGGGCGGAATGAAGGGGATTAGAGAATTTCTCAGGATTTTCACTTTTTCCGATTAGCAAAGGAGAGAAATGAGCTGCTTCCTCCATACCCCAGGCCCTGAGGTACACTGTCCCCCTGGAATGTTGCTACATGTGTCCCGAGGCAGAGCCATGAAGCAGGATCTCCTCTATCCCCATAACTTCCTACTGGGACTGCAGAGGGTAGTTTCCATCCCCCCACCCCCACCCACCCCCAGCAGCGGATGTGAACTGGAGGGGAGCTGCAGGGAGCTGGGGCGCCTGCTGGGGTTTGCAGTTGGTGTCCTACTTCATGGTCTGCGGATTCCAGCGCTGCAGGTGCCAGTGCGGAAGGACACCCCAGCAGTGGGGGGCAGACGAGGGCACACGTGATACCACCCACATAGGGGTACCAGGATGTGGTGGGTGCAGCTAGGACAGGCACAAAAGGAAGCCCAGCCCACGTTGACACCCTCAGGGGGACGTGGGGGCCGGATTGGTGAGGGTGGGCAGGGGACTAGGGCCGCTGTGCCCGCACTCAGTCTTAAAGGAGGCAACGAAGCAGGCCTGGTGGAGCAGCGGTGGGGAGCCAGGCTGCAGCCAAGCCTGTTGCAAAGGCCGACAGACGGACGTCCTGAAGCAGTTTAGTGGGTTGGGGAACAGCACCAATTAGGCTGGTTGATGCTGGAGGAAGGGGGGGCGGTTCACAGCGCCCATGTAAGCGTCCACTCCCTCCCCTGCTCAGTCGCTCATCCACAATTCTCTGGGCCAGCCTTGGCCGAGGTCGGAGGTATCCAGCCTGGTTGACCCGAGGCCTGGGTCCCTCCCACCATGTCTCACTGGAAGTTATTTTTCTGTGCACAGCCAGCCCCCACGTGCGCAGCCAGCACATTTCCTCTCTCACCCCAGCAAACAGTGGCGGGTCCTGGCCGGACGCAGCAGCTGCACCCGCAGGGCACAGGCTCGGCAGCGTGCAGCCCCAAGGCAGAAACTGGGGTCCCAGAGTGGGGTGGGCAGGGCCCTGGGGTGGGGGGGGAGAGAGGAAGAAGCGCCCGAGGGCCCCTGGCAGGGGCAGGGACAGGAGGGATCTAGAATCGGGACTTGGAAGTGAACTTAAGAGAAGCTCCGGTCCGACACGGAGGAAGAAAAACGGGGGCCCGTGGAGAAGGAGCTATTTGCACGTGTCGCCGGAGGCCCTGACAGCGGGACACGGCGACCACACCCCCGGGCCCGCGCGGGATAAATGAAAGTGCGGTTCAGTCCAGCAGGGGGCGACCTTGCTCCAGTTTGGGCCGCGCAGGGTCCCGGAGGGACGCGAAACTCAGCCGGCGCCCGACCCCAGGCAACACTGAAGCTCGTGCACGGTCCTTGCCAGCCACCCACCGGGCATCGGTCCTAATTAGTCACGTCCCCACCAGCCCAGGTCGCCCCGGCGGCGGGATTCCCGCCGGGTCCTACTTTTCTCCCGCGACCGAGCTTACTGCTGGTGGGATAGAGCTGGGTTTGCATTTTAACAGGGGAGCCAATGACTTTAATTTAAAAATGGAATTTCTGGCCCAAGACAGGGCGGGAGGACATCCCGGGTACGCCCCTACCCTCCCCCAGCCCCGCGGAACCTGCGCGCTGCAGCCCTGGGAGCGGCTGGCATGCCAGCGCGTCCGCGGCGGGTGGAGCCCCAGCTTTAGGACTTCTCTGGGCCAGGCTGGGAGCTCCCCAACCCTCCTCCCCTCACTTGTCAGGAAAGGGGCCCACTGAAGATCCGGGGGTACCGGACTCGAGATGCGTCCCCGGGGCGCCTGGAGCTCCGCCCGGGGCTGACCCGGTCGCTGTCTGCGGGTCCCCTGGCGAGGTCCTGTCGCTGGACCATTGGGACCCGCAGCCCCGAGAGGGGGCGCTGGGCGCGGGGGCCGGGGAGCAGGAGGGGAGCGCCCTGCAGGAAGCGGACGCGATGGGGAGCTCCGGGGTGTCCTGGGGCCCCGGCGCAGTGTCCGGCCCCCGGCTTCCCGCGCGGGACGCTGAGGTCTCTGTGGAGGGAAAGGGGGGGGCCCGGGGGGTGCAGCCTCCCGCGCACGGGGCCCCGCGGGCCTGGCGGAGGGGACCCCTCGGAGCGCTAACTGGGGAGGTCACAGAAGCCAGGGCCTCTCCGGGACTCCTTTGGCCCAGCCACCGATGTCACCTTGTGCTGACCCTGGTGGTGCCCGGAATTAAAGCCCCTCGATCAAAACGCGTCCTGCCGTCGGCCCCTGGGGGTAGGGATGGGGGTTTCGCTGATCTTTGAGCTGATTACACAGCAGAGGGGGCCTGGGCCCTGCACTGAATCTGTGATTTTAGCAAATCCCTAAATCCCTCTTTGCCTCGGGTGTGTTCAATCAATATTTAACCTGAAAATGTTTGCCTTTTTTTTTTTTTTTTTTTTTTTGGTTAAAATTATTTTAGAAAATAGAAAAGAAAAAGAATAATTGCTCATAGGGGCAATATGGAACTATAGTCATTTATTTTTTTTAATTCTCACGGAGACTGTTTATTGATTTTTTTTGAGAGAGAGAGAGGAAGGGAGAGAGAGAAGCAGCCATGCGTTGCCTCCATTAGGGGCCCTGACCTGGGATGGAACCCACAACCTAGGTAAGTGTCCTGACCCTGACTGGAATCGAACCCACAACCTTTTTGGTGTAGGAGAGGACACCCCAACCAACTGAGCCACCCAGCTGGGACTATAATCACTCTTAATTAACATTTGAGTGTATTTATTTTGTTGTTTTTTTTTTGTTCCAATCCTATACTATGTATTTTTAATTTTTTTCCATCGTCATATTTCCTATTTATGTTTGCAGCCTGCTTTTTAAAAATTCTTACATCATATAGATTTCTTTTACATGTAACATGTTCTCATGAGTCTCACCAGGTATCCGCACAACATTCTGTTCATATTTTGCCCATTTAAACCGTGTTAGTTAGACATTTAGGTCATATTTACTTTTCCCACATGACACAGTGATTTCTAAATAGAATGTAATTTCAGTTTTTTATTTCTTATCTACCCTAAGAGTTCTTAAAAGGTGTTCCAGTTTTTTAAGTGAATAGATTTTCCCCATTTGCTTTTAATTGGATTGCCCTGTGGTCTGAGAATGTGGACTGTATTTATGTTTTTTGTAATGTGTTGAGCTTTAGATTAATTTGTATATAACTTTAAGCATAGTTTTAAATGAGTAATTTAGTATAAAGTTTTATATATTAGATCAAGCTTAGTAAAATATATTATCCATACCTGCTATGTTCTTTATTTTTATCTACTTGATCTGTTAATTTCTGAAAGAACTGTAAGTTTACCAAATATGTTTGTGGACTTACCATTTTCTTTATTATTATTTCATTAACTGTTATATTTCTAACAGTTTGTGTTTTACGTATTCTATTTATTAATTTTTTTCAGATTTATTGAGATGTAATTGACATGTAACATTGAAGTATGTTGTTTAACCTCCAAATATGTGGGGGTTTCCTAGATATTTTTCTGTTATTGATTTCTAGTTGAATTCCATTGTAGCCTGAGAATATACTTTGTATGATTTATATTCTTTTAAAGTGGCTAAAGCTTGTGTTAGGGCCTAGAATGTAGTCTGTTTTGGTAAATGTTCCATGTGAGCTTGGAAAGAATGTGTGGACTGCTGTTGTTGGATGGAGTAGTCTATAAATGTTAATTAAATCAAGTTGGTTGATAGTGTAGTTCCAGTTTATTAACTCATTACTGATTTTCTCCCTACTGTATCTATCAGTTAGAGAAAGATGTTGAAATATCCAGCTACAATAGAGAATTTGTCTATTTCTCCTTGCAATCCTGTTGGTTTTTGTCTCATATTTTGATGCTCTTTCTTAGGTGCATCCACAGAGGGTGCAACCACAATCCTCCATTAAGGATAGTTCAGTCTTCTTAAGAATTGACCCCTTTAACATGTAATGCTCCTTTTCAATCATGATAGTATTGTTTGTTCTGATGCATGCCCTATCTAAAATTAATATAACTACTACAGCTTTCTTTTGATTACTGTTAGCATGATTTAACTTTCTTCCTCCCTTTATAGCCCATCTGAATCTTTACATTTAACGTAAATTTCTTCTAGAGATTAAAGATGGTGGTGGAATGAGTGGAAGTTACACCAACACTCTCCTGGGACCAAACTGGAATTAGAACAAAAATATAGAAAAACCATCCTGAAAACCAACTGAAGATGAGCTGGAGAGCACCCTCATAACCAAGGAGGAAAAGTGGAGCCCGAATAGAGACTGGTAGGAAGTGCAGAGGTGCGAGAGGGCTGGCTGGGCTCCCACAGACAGCACCTGAAGGTCCCGAGGGATATTCAAGCTGTGGGGGGTTCCCACTGAGGATTCTGGGGCCTAAACCCCAGGATGGGTTTCCCAGCCCAGAGCACCAGAACTGAGAAAGGTGCATAACACCTGGCTGTAAAAAGCAGCCGGGTTTCTGTCTGCCAGGGAGAAAGAGCTGGAAATGCAGGCACCCTCCTAAAGAGCGAACACACAAAGTTTCATGTGCAGTCACTCACCTTGGGCTCCAGCAGAGGGAGGACAGAGTGGGCTGGGGCTGTGTGAGGAGAATTTAGGGTTGTGGGCTCTGGAGATAGAGTTCAGAGGGCACCCCTCTGGATTCCTGTGCCAAGTTATTCCTCCATACTGCAAAGGCAGACCTTTACCTTCCAAGCAGCTTTTGCTTGAGGTGGAAGCAATTGCCCCACCCAAATGGAAAACCTCTCAAGGAGTTTCTAAAACCTGAGGCTCATTAAGAGGATCAAGTTAGCCTGCAGGCAGAGGCAGACTTCAGAGTGCTTTGAGGCTTTGCCTGATCTGCTTCTGGATCCAGACCTTGGAAAAGCAGACTTTGGTGTGCATCCTGGTCCTGTCTAAACACACCCAGACCCAACAGAGAGGACCTCAAGCCATGGATTGAGAGCTCCGAACAGGGTACTCAAGGCAAGTCACAGTGTCTGACATTGCCTGCACCAGAGACTGTCCAAAAAGACTGAGAGTCCTAGCAGGCCTACCTAATACACAGAAGGAAACCCAAATAGGTGGCAAAAATGGGGAGACCAAAAAACTAGCCCCAAATGAAAAAACAAGAGAAGTCTCCAGAAAAGAGCTAAATGAAATGGAGATAAGCAATCTCTCAGATATAGAGTTCAAAATACTGATTGTAAGGATGCTCAACAGCATGAAAAAAGATATGGAAACTATGAAGGAAATGAAGAATGACATAGTAGAAATAAAGAATACATTGGAAGGAATAAACAGCAGATCAGAGGAAGCAGAGGATTGGATCAGCAAATCAGAAGACAGGGTAGAAAAAAAAAAATCAATCAGAGATCCAAAAAGAAAAAACAGTTAAAAAACAGGAGGACAATCTAAGGGAAACGTAACAATATTTGCATTATAGGAGTGCCAGAGTAGGTCAAAATTGAGCAAGGGTTAGAGAACCTGTTTGAAGAAATAATGGCAGAAAACTTCTCTAACCTGGTGAAGGAAAAAGGCACACAAAAGTTCAGGAGGCACAGAGAGTCCCAAGCAAGGAGAATCCAAAGAGGCCCATGCCCAGATGCATCATAATTAAAATGCCAAATATTCAAGTCAAAGAGAGAATATTAAAGGCACCAAGAGAAAAGCAACCTGTTACCTACAAAGGAGCTCCCAGAGGCTGTCAACTGATGTCTCATCAAAAATTCCACAGGCCAAAAGGGAATGGCATGAAGTATTCAAGGTAATGAAAAACAAGGATCTGAAATAAAGACTACTCTACCCAGCAAGGCTGTTATTCAAAATAGATGGTGAAATAGCTTCTGAGACAAAAAAAGGCTAAAGGAGTTTATCACCACCAAACCAGCAGGGGATGTTAAAGGGACTGCTGTAATTAGAAGCAGAAACAGAAAGAGAAACATAGGCATAAAAAATTAAAATGATAACAAATAAGGACCTATCAGTAATAACCTTAAGGGTTTTAAGGGAAAGATCAACAGCAATGCAGTTATAGTCATGGACTTTAACACCCCACTGACTTCACTGGATAGATCTTCCAGACAAAAAGTCAACACAAAAACAGTGACTCTAAATGGCACGCTAGATCAGATGGATTTAATTGATATTTACAGAACATTTCACCCCAAAGCTGCAGAATATACATTTCTCTAAATTGCACACGGGTCATTCTCAAAGATAGAGCACATATCAGGACACAAAACCAGTCTCTACAAGTTCAAGAAGATTGAAATCCTATCAAGCATCTCATATCACAAGGGCATGAAATTAGAAATCAACTACAGTAAAACCACTTAAAAACATTCAAACACATGGAGGCTAAATAACATGTCATTAAACAATGAATGGGTTACCAATGAGATCAAGAAAGAAATAAAAAATTTCCTGGAAACAAATGAAAATGAACACACAGTAACCCAAAATCTATGGGACACAGCAAAAGCAGTCCTAAGAGGGAAGTTCATAGTACTGCAGATCTACCTCAAGAAGTAAGAAAATTTTTTAGTAAACTATCTAATCTTACAACTTAAAAAATTAGAAAGCTCCCCTGTGAAGCCGTCTAAACCAGGGCTTTAGTTTGCTGGGGGTTTTGATTGTTGCTTCAATTTCATCAGTTGTTATTGGCCTATTCAGGTTTTCTGATTCTTCCTGATTCCGTTTTACATGATCTCACTCATATGTGGAATCTAATAAACAAAATAGACCAAGGAACAAAATAGATCCAGAGACAGAGAAGCATGGAACAGACTGACAAATCTCAGAGGGATGGTGGGGGTGGGTAGTGGGTGGGGAGAGATTAATCAAAGAACTTATATGCATATATTCCTAATCCATGGACACAAACAATAGTGTGGTGAAGGCCTGGGGGTGGGGTTCGAGGTGGAGGAGATCAATGGGGGGAAAAAGGAGGGATATCTGTAATACTTTCCACAATAAAGATAAATTTAAAAAAATAAATTAAGTTACCAACTGCCCCCCAAAATAAATAAATAAAGTAAATTTCTTCTAGACAACATATGATTGTGTTTTTTTTTCAATAATCTGACAATCTCTGTCTTTTAGTTGGTGTATTTAGAGCATTAACAATTAAAGTGATTATTGAAGAGGCAGAAAAAGCGTTTGACAGAATCCAACATCTATTTCTAATCACTGCATTGTACACCTGAAACTAATTTAATATTGTACATTAACTGTAATTTAAAAGTAAAATGATAATAACAATAATAATGAAATATTGCAGTTTGTGACAACATGGATGGAACTTGGCGGTACTATGCTAACTGAAATAAGTCAAGTGTAGAAAGACAAATACCTAATGATTTCACTTATATGTGAAATTGGGGGAGGAAAAAAAAGACTGAACAACAACCACAAAAACAGACTCATAGATACAGACAACAGATTGGCAGTTACCAGAAGAGAAGGGGGTTGAGGGAGGGAAAAATGGTGAAAAAGATAAACTGTATGGTGATGGATGGTAACTAGACTTGCAGTGGTTAACATCGTGTAACAGATGCAAATATCAAATTATGATGTTATACAACTGTAATCTAAAATTTTACCACAATCAAAAAAAAAGAAATCGAATATTAGAAAAGTAAAGTGATTATTGATGTAGTTGGATTACTATCTCTCAGGGTTGTAACTGTTTTCTATGTGTTGCACTTGTTATTGGATTGTTTCTTTTTCCTTCCTGCCTCATCCTTCCTAAGTGCTTATCAATGTTTTTCTAGCACTTGCCTGAGCAACATCTTGGCTCTGTGCATCAAAACATGCTGCCTCACGCCTGTAGTCAGTGAGGCAGGTACAAAAGTGTTTGTCCAATGCTGCCTATAAAGTGAATTTTGGGAGGAAACCCAACGCTCATCAGTGGGGCAGTAGGAATTTAAATTATGGTTCATTGACCTGAAGGAACACCATGCAGTAGTTCAAAGGAAGCCCGCACATTCACATGGTGTTGGGTAAAAAATAAGGTGCCGAGCAATATAGACATTATAATTCTTTACATAAAAATTATGTCTCTGTGTGTAAATGCACAGAAAAAAGTTCTGGTTTACAAACAAATGTGGTAATGGTAGGTTTGGGAAGGCAAAAACTATCAGTTACTTTTTTTTCTGACAATATGGCACTCAGGTTTTTATTAAGCTTTTATAAAATGAAAGGAGCTTAAAAGTGCTTTTCCTCTGAAGGGAGTCATCTGATGTAAGCCACCTTTTCCGACCTCAGTGCTGGGACCGCTCATCTGAAATGGGTGCACCACACGCCTGGTGGCCCAGTGCCAGAGATGCAGGGAGCAAAGCTGTTCCCAAGCTCTTGCCAGTTCCAGTGCTGCCCTTTGCCCCATTCTCTAGGCCTCTGGGCAAACTGAGTCAAGGCGGACACGCTGTAGTTCACAAAGACAGGAGCAGAGCTCACTGGGGCAGAGCGAGGACCTCCTGGATTTGGAGTGCTGGTGGCAGGAAGGACTCTGGGCATGGGGTGCTGGAGGACCCCAGATGGGAGAGGGAGGGAACCTGGTTCACGTATGAAAGATCCACTCATGTGGACCTGTGCTTCTTGCCCCTGATTCTTAGGGACCCAGGGGCCAAGCAGCTCTGGTGAGATTGCAGTATGGTTATACTTTCCAGGCGTCCAGAGACAGGAATTCCTGAAATGCCTTCTCTTCGAGGCTATAAAAGTCAAGAGGCCTTCCATACATGCACCGAGTCTGTTGGTTACATGATAGATGATTTTCTCTTTTACACAGTTGACTAGTCAAATGTGTCAATTCACACACAGAAAGAGCCAGGATTATAGCACCTACTAGGCCTAGGGTTACAATGAGACCCAGCTCGTTTAATTCGGGACCTTGAGGACAGAAAACTCTGTGTCTGTTTCTTTTGAATTGTCCTTAGAGAGAGGAAATCACACACACAGAATCACTTCCTGTAATTATGCCCCCAAATTAAGCAAGTTAATCTCATTGGGGGAAGTGGGCTGAGGGTTTTACCCCTCCTTCTAGGGCATCACTCTGGATTTTATTGCTGCAGTTAATCGAGGTGCATTTCAGAAGTGTGCGACCTGCAAGTTAGTTTCCTGACATTTGGAATCAAGGATGTGAGGGTCTAGAGCTGCGAGATACATCCTCATGCTTTTAAAATTTCTCCCAGGATAGTTGTGGGGTGGGTTGATATTGTCACCTCTGTTGGAAGACAAGCCTGTCTGTCCCAAATGTCAGTGAGTTTGTTCTGATGGAAACCCTCTCAGAGGTACATTATATTCGACAGGAGGGCTCAAGCTTCAAGAAGTCAGTTTCCTCAGTAATATACAGATTCAGTGCACTCTAAATGTCAACCATATATTCTTGACAAGCTGGTTTATAAAATGCATATGAAAGTAAAGGAGCTAACATAGCTAAGATAATTTTGCTGAAGGGTAAGGGGGCACCTGCTCCTCCAAATATCATGATTTATCAACCTCAGTAATTTAAACAGTAATAGACCAATGGAAGAGAGTAGAGGGCCCAGAAGATATATATGAAAATGTTGGAGGTGGCTGTCCACATCATTGGGCAAAGGATTTGGTCTGCGGTGCTGTAACCATTGGCTTTCTGTGTGGGAAAAAATGGAAGACTTGACCTCTCTCTCAAGCCACCCACAAGAATATTCCAGGGAGAAGAGAGACTGAATATGAAAGACAAAGCTTTAAACCTTTGTGGAAAAAATAGCTTTATGACATAACATAAGGGGCAGAATTTCTTGATCAACATGGAACAGTACAAACCAAAAAGGTCTGATAATATGTTACCATATTAAAATTTTTTAAATAGTTTTTTATTGCTTTTAGAGAGAGAGGAAGGGTCAGGGAGAAAGAGAGAGAGAAACATCGATCGGTTGCCTTCCGCACGAGCCCCTGCCGGGGATTGAACCTGCAACCCGGGTATGCGCCCTGACTGGGAATCAAACCAGTGACCTTTCGGTGCATGGGGTGATGCTCAGCCAACGGAGCCACACCGGCCAGGGCCACCGTATTAAAATTAAAAAAAGGAAAGAAAAGAATGTGGGACAAACATCTCAGGTTAGGGAAAGATATCTGCAATGCATAGAAAGAACAAAAGATCACTAGCTCTAATCTACGAGACTGCTACAAATTAATAAGATAGAGACAAATGACTAAATTAAAAATGAGCAAAGTTCAAGAACAAGCCAACAGCCCTATGAAAGGACACCAGACGTCGTTTAAATTAGGAAAGTGGAAACGGAGGCGCTGCTATCGCTTCAAACCCAGATCGGCAGAAATGGACAAGAGGAGGCGGCAAAGGGCTTTTCCGCGCTGCCGGCGGGTCGCGTCTGGTGTAGCCGCGTTGCAGGCAGCTGGGCCGCAAATCGTGAAAATAAAGCAGCTCGATTTCTGCGACCTCCCCACCCCAGCACTTTCACTTTTAGGTCCCATCGCTCAGGGAAACTTCGGAGTACAGGAATGTTCACAGAGATACAGAGAACAGAAACTGGAAATCTGTAATCAGAAAAATTGGAAAAAACACTATTTAACCACAGACAGATGGATCAAAATCAAAAAAGAAGAAATCTAAACAATGAAATGCAGAACATTACCTGAAAAAATGTATAGGACAAAAAACAAAACAAAAGACAAAGCAATAGGAACTGAAAAGAAGTAATTAAAAAAAAAATTAGAGATTCGGTTCACAAAGTCCAATACTTCACTGATAGGAACAGAAAGAGAAAACAGATAAAATGATGGGGAGGAAAATATCAAAGAACCGATAGAGGAAAATGTGTTAAAAGAATAGTGTCTTTTTTTCGAGTGAAAAGCTAAAAAAATGGCCTAAACCAAGGCAAGCTGTTGTGAAATTTCAGCACATCAAGGGCAAAAAGGAGCTTGTCACAGTTTCCAGAGAGGGGGAAAGGCCACATGCAAAGAATCGCAGGCAGAGTGCCACCAGCTTCTCAGCGGCAACAGGGAGGACGGCGGGGCCGGGGCTGTGGCATCCCAAAGGGAGATTTTCAGCCTAAAATTCTACACCTGATCAACGCATCAGTCACAGGGAAAGTAATCACATTTCAAGGTCTCGGGAAAACGTACGTCTGGAAAGTACTGGAAGGTTTGCATCACTGACCAGGAGGGTAAATGGGAAAAGGGGGTAAGTGTATCCAATACAAGGGGGGGTGGGGAAAGTCTTGGATGTTTAAAAAAAATGCATAGTTACACTTAACTCAGCGGCAAACAGCACACGAACAGCACACGCAGAGCAGTAACAGTAGCAACGTCGCATGAACACAACTAAAAACTGGAGATGGTCATGCTAAGAGAGTGAGAAAAAGGGAAAGATTGTATAAACGTGCAAAAAAAAAATTCCTCATCTTCCATAACAGAAAATCGATAGATAATGCCTAATATTTACAAATCAAGAGGTAGCAATATATATTTAAGATACAGAAAAACAGATGGATTTCAGGAAATAAAATTAATGAGTTGAAAAGCATTAGCTCTGGCCCGCAGGTTTTCTTTTAGGGACAGAAGACTATGTACAGAGCCAGGGACTCCTGTTGTAATTACACGCCTTTTAGCATTATTTGAATTTTAAAGCCAATTACCTATCATATAATGACATGAAAGTTTTTAAAGAGGGGGAACATGAGTGCCCAGTTGGGACCAAGCCTGCTTTTGTCTAAGATAGCTGGTTAAGAATCCTACTTTGAGAAGCAAAGGCTCAGAGCATGATTGGGCTGGGGCAAATTTAGAGATAATTCAGTTAAATCTTCCCATTTTACAGATAGAGGAATCGAGGCTCCAGGAGGGGAAGAGGAACACAGTTAATGTGAGAGCTGGCTCTAGAGTCCAGTCAGTGACTTTCTGTTCACTTCCCACATCTAAAAAGACGAGTAAATGGGAACATAAAGAATTAGAATAAAGCTTGTGTCAGACAGATTGAATTTAAATCTTGGCTTCATCCCTTGTGACCTTGGACCAGCCACTTTGTAAAATGAGGAATAGTGACATCTATGTAGATGCTTTGGGCTAGAAAAAGGGTAATAAATGTTAAATGAGTCTCAAAAAAAGTAGAGTCTTAAATACGTAACACTAGCTTAGTTTTTTGGGTATGAATAAAGAGTAAGCTTATTATATTTTAAAATGTGCCTTATATTAAAATTAGCATGTATTCTTTATCAACATATATTCCCTTAGAATATGTTTATTAATATATATTCTCTTAGAGAAGAATCAGCATGTATTTTTTCATTCCCTAAGAATGAAAAGCTGTTGTATCAGTTTGTTAGAGCCTTGCCTTGCTAGAGGCTGCAAATTGAAACACATCATGAGAATGATGATTAATTTCATTTCTCTACTACCACGTATAGCAAAGATGCAATTGAAGTTCCTTGGCTGTTCAGTTTTATTTTGCTCACTTACATGACAGGATAAGCGCTGTACTTAGAACTTTTATCATGTACGGGGTAATTGAAGTAAGATCATGTAAAGGAAAGGCTCTTAGTTTATAGTCCATGAATTCTGCAGCATATATCTGGATAGAAAATATTTAAATTTACTTTGGAATATGCATGACTTTGGCCAATTGAAAAGTTGACAACTTCAATTTTTATATTTTATTAGAATTTGGCATATATACAGAGGAAGGGGTAGATGTTAAGAAACTCATTATTTAAGACCACAGTTCTGAATTCTTTGGGTCAGTAAAATACTTGTTTGCTATGATGTCAGCTAAACATTGATGAAGTGTATTTTCCTCTAGCACATTAGGCTTCATTAGATACTCAGAGCTGATGTTCTGATATTTTTTCCACAGCTGTCAAATCTATCTGGTATGTATTATAGAAATAAATCTATCTATCCTGTGTGTGTTATATTGCAAACTTTCTGGGTCAGATGCTCAAAATGTAATTAGAAATTAGATTTTATACAACACTGTGCATAAGAATGTTATAAGAAAAAAAATTAACATATGGATCTGCAGGTATCAATGGATGAATCTCAAAAGTGTGATGTTCAGTGACATCAGCAAATTACCTAAGTGTACATGCAATCTGACATTGTTTATAAGAAGTAAAATGACACGCAAAATAATGCTATGTGTTATTTATTATTCTATCGTTATTTATAAGTAAGTAGTTACATAATAAAAGTATTACAGGTGTAAAAGTATAAAAGCCTGAACAGGTAGACTCTGCAAGCTTCAGGACAGGGATTCTCTTGGTGGCGAGTGGGAGCACAGGATGGAAGAAGGGTGAAGCAAGTACTATTCACATTTTATTTTTTATGAAATTAAAAAACTGAAGAAAACTTGACAAAAATGTTAAAATTTGTAAATAAGACAGGGGTATCTGGCCATCTATTATATAACTTTCAGTACCTTCTTTATATTTGACATATTTCATAATTTAAAACAAAAATTTAAAAACTCTTTTCTCCTTAGAAGGTTCATAGAAAAATGACATGTCATGAGTACCTGCTAGGTCCCAGGCACGGTTAAAGCACTAATTATACTCAGATTTTCGACTCCCCGTCGGATTGGTGCCCCTATGTTTCCTGTGTTGTTCAAGGGTCAACAGTACTAGAATTTCTAAGGTTAATGAAACATTCTTTTGTTGGTCTTGAGTGAGGGTGAAATTTAGGTTGTTAAAGAAAAAAAGCCAGGCAAATCATATATCTGATAAGAGGTTACTATCCAAAAGGTATAAAGAACTCATACAACTCGATAGCAAAAAACCCCCAACCAATTCTATTAAAAATTGGGCAGAAAAACTGAATTGACATTTTCCCAAAGAATACATACAAACAGCCGACAGGCCCATGAAAAGGTGCCCGACCTCACTAACCGCCAGGGAGATGCAGATCAAAACCCCGATGAGGTATCACCTCAGAAATGTCAGCATGGCTGTCATCAAAAAACACAAGATAAACGCTGGTGAGAATGTGGAGAAAAGGGAACCCTTGTTGTGGGGATGTAAACTGGTACAGCTATGCAAAACAGTCTGATGGCTCCTCAAAAAATTAAAAGTAGAATGATTATATGATTCATCAATTTCACTCTGGGCATGTACTCAAAGGAAACAAAATCACTATCTCAAAGAGATATCTGCAGGCCCATATTTATTGCAGCATTATTTACAATAGCAAAGATATGGAAACAACCTAAGTGTTTGTCCATGGATGAATGGATAAAGAAGAAGTGGTCCATATATACAACAGAACACCGTTCAGCCGCCTAAATAAGAAAATCTTGCCATTTGCAACAGCATGGATGAACCTTGAGGGCATTCTGCTAAGTGAAATAAGTCAAAGAGAAAAAGACAGATACTGCATGATCTTACTTATTTGTGGAATCTAGGAAATGGAACTCAGAGAAACAGGTCACAGGTTGGTGGTTGCCAGAGGTGAGGGTGGGGTTGAGGGAAATGGGTGAAGGGGGTTAAAAGATACAAACTCCCGGTTATAAAGTAAGTCCTGGGGATGTAAGGTACAGCATGGCGGTTAGTTAGCAATACTGTAATGCATATTAGAAGGTTGATAAGAGAATAGGTCTTAAAAGTTCTGATGAGAACCACAAGGAAAAAAATTGTAACTATGTGAGGTGATGGATGTTAACCAGACTTATTGGGGGGAATCATTTCACAATATATACATATATCAAATTATTATGTTGTGCATCTTAAATTAATACACTGTTATATGTCGATTATATCTCAATAAAATGGAGGAAAATTGCCAGGGTCACTTGCCCATGGCCTCACAGGCTGCCCAGGTCTGCCAGACACCAGCTTCTGCCTTAACTACTGAGCTACCATGTCTGTCCACTTGCTCCCCCCACACACCTCCAGCCTCACCTCTTCTCCTGTGTAGCTGGGTTATTTGGTCTGAAAGAACCAACTTTACTTATTTGTGTGCATTTTTCTCAAATAATCCAATAACTCAGACTTTTTTTTATCAAGTTACACAGACCTTCCCCTAAGTTTTTCTCTAAACTCACAGGCTTGTTTCTCCTCAAAGTGTCAAGAAACAGCGTGGCTATTTCTGCCTCCTGTGTGGGGAGTAAGTTAAGGCCTTGGAGTCAGGCCACCTGGACGGAACCCTAGCTCTCCAATTTATTAAATGCTGTGTGACTTCCATCACGCCACAGAGCCTCTCTGAGCCTGTTTCCTCACCTGTTACACGGGTCATTAATATCTGCCTTATCAGGCTGTTAAGAAACTAACAAAGCCCGGCCAGTGTGGCTCAGTTGGTTGAATGTCACTCCATGCACCACGAGGTGGCTGGTTCCGTTCCCTTCAGGGCACATGCCTGGGTTGCGGGCTTGATCCCGATCCCTGGTAGGGGGCGTGTGAGGAGGCAGCCAATGGATATTTCTCTCCAGTGGATCTCTCATCGATCTTTCTCTCCCTCTCCCTTCCTCTCTCTCATTAAATCAATAAAAACAGCCCTAGTGGGTTTGGCTCAGTGGCTATAGTGTCGGCTTTTGGACTGAAGGGTCCCAGGTTTGATTCCAGCCAAGGGCATGTATCTCGGTTGCAGGCTTGGCCCCAGTCAAGGCACCGCAGGAGGCAACCAACTGATATGTTTCTCTCACATTGATGTTTCTCCCCCCCCCCCCCACTCTCTCTGAAAAGCAATGGAAAAAATATCCCGGGTGAGGATTTAAAAAGAAATGAATGAAATCAATAAAAACATATATACACACATTCATACACACACACACACACACATATAATTTTTTTTTTTTAAGAAACTAAGGAAAAAGGAATGGACAGTTCCCAGTTCCCTGGGAAGCCCAGGCAGCCGGGATCTGTGTTATGCTAATGGGCTGCGGTGAGGCCGCAGCAGGGGCCTGGTTCAGCGGGCACAGCAGGCCTCCCTCACGCCTTGGCCCAGGCTTCCACGCACGGCCAGCTTGGGCCCACTGCAGCAGGGCCTAAAAGTGCGTGGGGATTGTTTTTAAGTCAGTGTGGACCCCCAAGTGGAACATCTTCGCCCCCAGGGCAAGCCCCTTCAGAACCCTTGGAAAATCACAGTTTCGCTTTTAGCAAGCCCCTGCGCGGTGAGGGAAAGCCCCCGAAAGCAGTTCTCCCCCAAGGCAGGGTCCTCCACTGGGCTGCGCCTGTTCATGCCTCTGGCCTCCTGCACCCTTCCCACTGCTTCATTCCCCAGCTCCAGCCTGTCCCTCCTCCTTTGTTCTTCTGCCTTTTCCGACTCCATTGCTGTCTTGTTTTAGAGGGCAGGTGCACCTTGGGCACACTTTCTTTTTTTAAATTTATATTTATTATTTTATTTGTTTTAGAGCAAGGAAAGGAGAGAGAGAGAGAAACATTGGCCTGTTGCCTCCCGCATGTTCCCTGTACTGGGGATTGAGCCCACAACCTGGGTATGTGCCCTGATGGGGAATTGAACTCGCCACCTTTTGGTGTATGGGACAACACTCCTAACAACTGAGCCACACCAGACAGGACTGGGCACACTTTCAGGATCTGGATAGTTCGTCCGCCCACAGCCTGGGAAAGGAACCTCTGCCCAGCAAACTCAGTGCAGCCCCTCCTGCTGTCTCCCTGAGCAACTCCCTATAAGTCTGTCCCAAATAAGCCAGCCCTGATGTGCGCCCTGGCACGTGGTGGAGACAAAACAGGTACCTTAGGTAGGGCCTGAGTTCCTGCCGTATTTATAGCATAAGCTGTGTGCTTTATCTCTGTGAACACAGCAGGTAGGTTTGTGCACCGTAAGGAAAGATGTGCCACTTGGAAAACATAGAGTTTCAAATTGCTGTATTCTTCCAAGAAACAATCCATGAAAGAAATAATTGATAAGGTGGACTTCATTGATATTGAAAGCATCTGCTCTGCTAAATCAATGTGAGGAGAGTGACAAAACAAGCCACAGACTGGGAGAAAACATTTGCAAAAGGCACATCTGATGGAGTTGTTATCCAAAGTACACAAATGACTCTTAAACCTCAACAATAACAAAACAAACAACCTGATTAAAAATGGGCCAAAAATCTTAACACACACCTCACCAAAGGAGATATACAGGTATACAGGCGGCAAATAACACAAGAAAAGATGTTTCACATCATATGTCATCAGGGAACTGCAATGAAAACAACGAGATACTGCTACACACCCGCTGGAATGGCCAAAATCCAAAACACTGACATCAGCAAATGCTTGCGGGGATGTGGAGCAGCAGGAGCTCTCATTCATTGCTGGTGGGGATGCACATAATATAGCCATTTTGGAAGGCAGTTTGCTGGGTTTTTTACAAAACCAAACATACTCTTATCGTACAATCCAGCAATCACACTCCTTATTATGAACCCAAAGGAGTTGAACACTTATGTCCATACAGATCTTTACAGCAGTTTTATTCATAATTGCCAGATTGGAAGCAACCAAGAGTGTCCTTCAGTAGGTGAATGGGTAAATAAACTGTGGTGTATTCAGAGAATGGAAAATTATCTAGTGCTAAAAAGAAATGAGTCATCAAGCCATGGGAAGACAGGAGGGAACCTCAAATACATATTACTAAGTGATGGAAGCCAATCTGAAAAGGCTACATACTGTAGGATTCCAACTACATGGCGTTCTAGCAAAGGGAAAACTCTGGAGACAGTAAAAAGATCAGTGGTTGCCAGGGGGAAGGGAGAGATGAACCGGCGGAGCACAGAGGACTTTTAGGGCAGTGAAACTACTCAGTACGACACTATAATGGTGGATATACATCACTATACATTTGTCCAAAGTCATATTATATAACATCAGGAGCGAACCCTAATGTAAACTATGGGCTCTGGGTCAATATAGGTTCATGGATTGTGGTAAATGTACCACTCTGGTGGGAGGTGCTGATAATAGGGAGGCTGTGCAGGTGTGGGGCAGGGCATACATGGGAAATCTCTCTACCTCCCCCTCAATCTTGCTGTGAACCTAACATTGCTCTAAAAAGATATAATCTTTTTAAAAAATGTGGCAATCTTTTAATACAAAATCATATCAATGCTTGTAAAGTATTTCTCATCTATAACCCATGGGGGGGGGGAGGTGATACTTATGATGGGTGAAGTGGGGTAAAGCTGGATATGTGCTGGTGGCCTAGAATGCAATTTGATATCAAGAATTAAGAGCTATAAAAATGTTTATAACTATATGCTCAGTAATTCCAATCTGGAAAATTTCTCCAGTAAATATAATTTTAGACTTGGCATAATATGGAAGGAAGAGATTTTTATATGTTGGAAGCAATGGAAATGTTCAGAAATAAAGGAATATTTAAGTAAACGATGATAATCCATTCAATACAATTTTAAGAATTAAAATGACAAAGTGTTATAATTATGAAAACTATGTAGGAACAAGAAAAGTGCTTATGGTATATTTCATAAAAACATGCAATGGGAAGGGATGGAATGGGTCATTGGGGAGAAAAAGGGTCTTCTGTAATATTTTAAACAAAAATAAAATTAAAAAAAAACCCAAACCAAACCAAACCAAACCAAACAAACATACATTCAGCATGATTACAACTATGTAAAAAATGTTTCAAAAACCTTAGAAGGAAATAGATCAAAATCCCTTTCCCTTGCTCTTTTTTCTAGTTTCTAAATTTCTTCAAAGTAGTTTGCTGCAGTTATATTATTTTTACAAATGGAAGACTTAAAAATAAGTCACTTCCCTTTCTCGGGGAGAGCTGCTCGGTGCAAAGCCGCCCCCCTGCAGAGACAGCCTGCAGGACTGGGCTTGTTTCTTCTGCGGGCCGGCAAGCAGCCTGGGTCACTTTTTGCCCCATATTGTCTGTGCTGTTTGCTCATATACTGTCTCTTAATTCTCCAGTCTCTTACTTTTTTATCTTTCTACACAACTATTAAAATTTTTTTTAAATTGTGGTAAAACATATCTTCACATAAAATTTACCATTTTTAAGTGTGCAGTTCGGTGTCACTAAGCACACTCACACAGCCGTCACCACCCCCCTCCGTCTCCAGAACTTCTTCCTCTCCCAAAACTGGACTCTGTCCCCAGTAGCACTGGCCCCATTTCCCCTGCCCCAGGCCTGGCACCCACCACTCTGCTTTCTGCCTCCACGAGTGTGGCTATGGGGCTGCCTCATATAAGTGGCGCCAGACAGTTGTCCTTTTTCCACAACCCTTTTTAAAGCTCTCCGAGGTAAGGACCAAGCCCGTGGTTTGTTTTCATTTTCACTGTAACGTTTATTTGCTCGCTTATGGAATATTCGTTGTGCTGGGCAGGGGGCTAAGCGAGGTTCAAGAAGCACATGTGGTTTCCGAGGCCGGCGCTGCAGTGGGACAGTGACAGCAAGGCAGACACAGAAGGAAGAGGGACAGAATGCGGCAAGTGGGGCGGCAGACAAGCCTTCTAGAAAAGCTGAAGGCCATGGGATGGCCTGGGCAGCGGGCCCTGAGGACAGTGAGGAGGAGCCCTGGGGGTGCACAGGCGGAGGGAGCTGGGCACAGAGCCTGCGGGGCGGGGGGGCATGTGGGGTTCGTGCATCTGCGTGACTGTGTGCAAGGGCCTGTGTGCAGGGCTCCTGTGGGGGATGGCGTGCCTGGGGGGAGACACAGCCCAGGTGAGGAACAAGCGCCAGTCCCTTGTGCTGGGCACTGAGGCTGCCACACTCTGGGCCCACATGACCTGGGCCAGGTGCCCAGCAGCCCGGATCCCCAGGCACTGAGGCTGAGGCGCAGGTCACTGCAGCCTGTCTCACAGCTGGAGTGGCTCAGGGGCACGGCCCTGCCTGGAACTGCCACGTTGTTCCATGCCAGCAGCTGTGCCTACGGTGCCTGGGGTTCAGCAGGGAGGCGACCATTATGTCCAGTTTGCAGGAGTGGAAACTGAGGCTTAGGGGCGAGAAGCCAGCAGCCTAAGGCGGGGGAACAGGTTTGTACATAGGGCAGATGGAAAGAGGGAGGAGGCCTCGCTCCAGCTCCAGGGCCATCCCTCCCACAGGCGTGGGGTCACACACTCGCCCTTTCCCAGCAGCATTTGTAAAGCTTTTCATCGATCCCCTGGCCCAGGAAGCCAGAGGGAGGCCTGTGGGTGGAGGCGGGGAGAGGGGGAGGGAGCAGGGCCCACCACAGGAGGTGAAAAAACACCCAGCCTCTCTGAGCACACGAACCTGCTTTCTTGTGCTTTTCTCCTAAAGCCCCATCTGGACCTTACATACTGTAAATGCAACGTCACGTCCCATGGTTTAGTTATTTGCACGAACATTCTCTGAGTCTCTCACAAACTCTCAGCGATCACAACTGTAGAACTTTGAATAACTGTCTACCAGGTAAATGAACCACATTGATCACAATTCCTCCTTAGCGTTGATCATTTAGGTTGTTTTTGATATTTCTAAAATATAGAAACAATGCTATTAAATAATGCTAACAACACTGACAGTGATATTTACTGAGGATTAGTCTCCAGGCTGGGTTTCAAAGGTCTGAGCAGTTTCTTTGGGCCCTGTGGGTTTGTTGTTTTTTATTTTATTTTTTAACACTGATTTTAGAGAGCAAAGAAAGGAGAGGGAGAGAGAGAGAGAAACATCGACTGGTTGCCTCCTGTACTTGCCCTTAATAGGGATTAAACTCGCAACCTAGGTATGTGCCATGACTGGGAATCAAACCTAAGACCTTTCGGTGCACAGGGGGATGCCCCAACTAACAGAGCCACACCAGCCAGCGCGGGCCCTGTGGGTTTGGACCCTCCACTGTGCCTTAGGCAGCTGTGGACATGCTGATGAGCTTAGGGACCGACCCCGATGACACTGCAGCTGCCTTTCTAAATGGACTTGTGCCTCCTGTCCCGAGCAGGTGGGTAGGGGCGAGGGAGTGCTGCTGCAGGGGGGAGGGGCTGCCCTACAAAACCTCCCCACATAAAAGGGGCAGGTGTGCAGGTGGGACCCAGGGTGGCGGCAGCTCTGCCTGACACCCCCTGCTCGTGGGGGGCAGAAACCTGCCTCAAGTGCCCCCAGACCCCTCCTTGGGCCATTCTCTTAGTTAAAGGAAATACTTTTCCTAGAGAAAGAGTCCAGGGTACAGGATTCCTACACCTTTTATCCGACCCTGTTTGAAGTGCAGCCCCAGAGTTTGTAACTGTCACAGCAGACCCAAGCACACAGAGACAGAGGCTTGTGGCTGGCTTTGGTCGCTGTGATCTGGAACCAGAGAGCAGCTGCCCTGGCAGGCGCCGCCCAGCACATCCCAGGTGGGAAAAGCCCCGCTCTAGGGGGACGTCCAGAGGCCCTGGGAGAGACCCCAGCCCTGGGAGCCTGGGCGCCGGCCAGTTCGGCCTCCCGTTGGCTGATGGAGGCCAGTGAGCCAGACGCGTCTGGGAAGAAACCCACAGAAGGTGTATGCAGAGCAATGAGGGAGATAAAAAGTGCTGTGACTCTTCTCGACTGCCACCTCCGGGTCTGAATGGTCAGCAGGCCATAACCAGAGGTGCTGGGCTTCCCGGGAAGGGCCTCTTCCTTCCCACGCCACTCACCTCCTGCCCATCCTTCCTGGCCTTTTATCGCCATCGCCTGGCTGTGCGAGGCTGCATGACTCAGCACGTGTCTGCCAGCCACCCCCAAAGACACCCCGGGGATAGCAGCCTCAGACCCTGTCCTCAGGGAGGTGACGAGAGGCACATTCATGAGGCACAAACCGGAGCACATACCTGAATATGTGGATGTCCGCGGCTGGAGCTCTTGTAGGGAAAGATCTAAGACAGCTTCCCCAAGCTTTGATAAATTTGTAGACAAGCAGGCTGAGGCACTCATGTTTTTAGGTGGTTTTTAAAGTCTCATTTATCTTATCAATAGATGTGCCCTTGAAAACCTGGGAGGAAATGTGGTCTTGTGGGGAAGCGCTGTGCAGGCAGACAACGGCCTGTGTTGTCTTCTTAGCTCTGCCCTTGTCGTCAGAGGGTTCCATCTGGGCCATGGGAGTGAAGAGGCGGCCACACCTGCCCCGTGGTTAGCTGGGGACACCTCCCCACGCGTGTGGCAGGGAGATGGAGTTATAAGGCCAATGTGTTCCTCCCAATAAGCAAACCAAAACAAAGAGCAACTCTAAAAGGGTGACTTTCTTGCAAACAATGGAATGTTCTGAGAATTTGTGACAGGGGTTTGTAAATGAGGAGGAAACAGGAACCACTGATCAATTCATAACGATACCACTGAAAGCTGGGCGGTTCTGGGCCAGGGGAGCACCGACCGACTGCACTGGAAGTGCGCACATCGCCTGAGCCTGGCACGTGGAAAGAGCTCCAGCTCGCCTTCTTTACCCTCTCTGTGCGGGTACCTGACTGTGTCACTGCTGGGTGTGAAGTGTGGTAGTTAAAAATGCCCACTTCTTGCCAGGGTGGTACGGCTCAATGGTTGAATATCAACCCATGAACTAAGAGGTCACTGGTTCAGTTCCCTATCAGGACACATGGCCGGGTTGTGGGCTTGATCCCCAGTAGGGGACAAACAGGAGGCAGCTCGTGGATGTTTCTCTCTCATTGATATTTCTATCTCTCTATCCCTTCCCCTTCCTCTCTCTCTCAAATTAATAAACATATTTAAAAAAACAACACCCACTACTTTAAAAAGGGAGAGCAGGTTCAAGATTATTCCTGTAAAATATAACATTGCTGGCTTCCTCGAGTGGGTTAGAAATGATGGAGTGACAGCTGGCACCCTGGGAACTGGCCATGGAAATCATCACACATGGACACCACTGTGAATTTTGTGGCATCATAAAGGTCATCTTGGTACATCAGTGATTCAAAACTGAAGTCAAGCGTAAGCCATGAAGCATTCTTGCGTTTAAGGGGTTCTTGGAAGCTTGCAGGGACTTCCTTTGAGAAAAACATGTTCTGGTAGAAGAACTAGCTCAATGTGAAGTGGGCTGCCCAGGGAACGTGAGTTGCACATCACAGGCGGTGTTTAAATGAGGGGTGGACAAGCACTTGGCAGGTTATCATAAAGGGTGTCCAAGTATTATTTTGGAAGCTGAATTAGACTTTAAGCTCCTTTCCCAGCATAGAGGTACATAACTCGAAAGGATCAGATTTTATCAGTCACGAGGATTTTTGACTTTTAGTTACAGTTTGCTTCTGCTTTAGCTACAACGAGACTAGAGAAAGAGCCCCTGGGATGGCTTATATGCAGGGATGTCTTATGTTCTGGAACTTCATATAGTGACAAGATTAGGTGAACGTGTGCAGGGCCTAAGATTAAACTGCTCTTGCTCTTGTCCCCATGGGTTAGGGTAGGGGAACAGGGCATCTCACCAGGTATCATTGGGTAGTGGTATTTGGGTAAAGTCCTATCTTTGTGATTTACTTTCTAGCCTGGTGACTTGATGGAGCTTAGGTTTAGTGTCCTGTGTGTAAAATGGCAAGAGTGCACACATGCACAAGGGGTTAACTGGGAGAATGCTGGCAAGTGCTTCATAAATAGCGATGGTGGCTGGGAAATGGGGGTGGATATAAGCAAACAATGTGTGAACATCAGGCCACCTGGTCACTTTAAAGTTTTAGTGAGATTGGATGTGGCTACCCTTCCTCGAAAGCAAGTAGAAATGTGTGTTTCTGTGTGCGTGTGTGGTCAGACCGATGACAGCTGTTTAAAATAGATGTACAAAGCAGAGAGTCATTTATATGTTGGTATCAGTAATTTAAATTGAGCATTGTGTACCTAGTAGCTGGCAATTCCACTGGGAGGGAGAGGCTCTTGCCTTTGAGCAAGAAAACCTTTCTGATTCTAAAAAGATGGATGAGTCCCATTCCTTTATCTCCGCAATGTTTCTCTCTGCTAGGACCTAGAGATGGGAAAGCAGAAGATCCCAGTGGAGAAGCTGGAGTCCAGAATGCAGAACACAGCCAACCAGTAATGAAACCCGAGGGGAACCCCCTGCCCCAGCGGGGGCACAGCAGAAACTGCGGTTTAGCCTCAGTGATCCTGAACTCTGAGAAGTCAGCCGCGTTCTGGGACCCTGATAAGAAATTGAAAACTAGGACTTTGGGGAAGAGCAGGAGATCTTATTCTCAAACTTTTAGGGAAAAAACCTACACCCAAACCAACCAAACAAAAAGACCCATAGAGCCCCACCCCAGTAAGTCAATCACTTCCCTTGTACCAATGCTTGAAATGCCACCATTTTAAATATAAAAACTAGTAATATGTTTAGCAATTACAATAATGAGTTATACTTCTATGAAACACAAGTATAAATGCGTGGAAATCGTGCCCTCTCCTCTAACAATACTTCTGAACAACCTGGGCGTTCACACCACAAGCCCACACCTGGAGCAGCACAGTGTATCTGGGTGCTGAAATTAATTGGAGGCCAATACAGAGGAGAAGATAAATTACCTTGAGTGATCAAAAACTAAAAGTAGAAAGTAAGAGGAGATGTGTAAAATAAGTTAAGGGCACCGTAACATAGTTTTTAGTGGCCCCAGAGGAACTGGCTTGAGCGGGAAGTGCAGGCTGAACGCTGACAGGCGCGGTGCAGCTGCAATGCCTTTTCTTCCCCACCCTCCTTTCCTTATTTACCGCTCCCTTTGCGTGAGAGCCTGGGGAGCTGCCCCGCATCCTATTGGAAATTAGGCAGTGCAAGAATAAATCAATATAGTGATTAAAATTTTAAAAAATAATTAATAAAAAAATATGTCTTTATTGATCTCAGAGAGAGGAAGGGAGAGGGAGAGAGAGAGAGAAACATCAATGATGAGAGTCATTGATCAGCTGCCTCCTGCAGGCCCCTCCCTGGGGATCAAGCCTGCAACCCGGGCATATGCCCTGACCGGGAGTCTAACTGACCTCCTGGTTCATAGGTTGATGCTCAATCGCTGAGCCATGCTGGCCGGACTTAATTTTATTTTTTAATTATAGTTTACACTTAATATTATTGTGTATTAGTTTCAGGTGTATAGCATACTTTACAAAGTGTTCCCCCCAATATTTCCAGTACCCACCTGGCACCACACATAGTTATTACAATATTATTGACTATATTCCCTAATTACATTGATTCTTAGGTGTTTTCTGATGTATTGTATAACTGAGTTTTAACAGTCAACTTAGTCAAAACGGAAGGAGGAACACTTTTGTTTTAATCTCTCAGTACTTAAGCTAGTTCCTTTTCCAGGGGAACTTTTGCTTTTTAACGTTCCTGCCCGATGTTGGCAGTCAGGTGAGTGTCCTCCAGTGGCGTTTGCCTAGTCACACCGTCATATGCACTCAGCTGTAGACAGGGATAGGTTTTTCTGCTTTATAAAAGTAGGACATATTTTAAGTACTTTCTGGCACCCTGCTTTTCCCCCTCGGCATTCCTGCAGTCTCACGTAATCATTGTTTTAAGTCACTCTTTTTTGATGGCTGCATGATATGTTAGGTGTGGATAGAGCACAATGTACTTGGGACTCCCTATCAATGAACTGGAGTTGACTCCAGTTTTAATTTTGCCCCAAAACATGAAATTGAAATAATCGTCTTTGTATATTTATTCTTATGTAATGATGCTTTTGCCTTCCAGGAGACGTATTCCCAGGGGCCCTGAGTTGGGGCATGCGATCTGCATTAGAGGATGTGATCTGTAGATATTGTCAAACTGTTTTCCAAAAGGCTGTAGTATAACAGTCAGCAACCCCCTTGTCCATGTCCTCTCCAGCACTGGGTGGGGTCATTATTTTACATGTTCACCCAGCCGGTGACATTTCTATGCAAATGACAAATTTTCATTTTTCTGGAAAATATATTCATCATCTTGACTGAGTCACAACTCATTCTATGAAGGTGAAATTTCGGTGTAGAGGTCATTGAAAACACGTGAGCCAACCTTTCTCTCTTAAGCATGCAGACACACTCAAGGGCCTTAATTTAGTTTGGACACTAAAAGCAGGGCAAGGAAGAGGGTGGGAGACTTTGAGTTAATGTCACCAAGGTGTGACCAGGCTCAACTAGGGGACAGCTGTCCATTGAAAGGCCCTGTGTGTCGCAATAATCAGGAGTAGTTTACAAGGCAAGCATCCCGGCCCCCACCACACATGGCACATGCAGGAGCACACTCGCTCTGAAATGACATAGATAAAACCCCAATAGTATTATTCCTTCTTCCATTGATAAGCTCCCTGTGTGCTGGCAGAGTCTTGAGAGAGGAAGGTGTGAGAAACCTTTAGAGCAAGGACTCTGGGCCCAAGCACACCTTTCTTCTTACCTCCTTCGACCCACCTCCTCCAACACACACAAGATTGGTTGCCAGAGATGGCATTCTGAGTCTGTGGGGAGGTGGGCTTTGAGGGGGGCCCAGGAAAGGACTTCCACAGAAGCCTGCTTCTCTTGTGGATTCACCCTTCATCCCATTCCCGACACCAGAGCATCCTCGTGGCTGTAGGGAAGACAAGATAGAAGGGACACCTCACACTCCATCTTGTCCTGCCCTGCCCACCCAGAGGCTCCGTGACCTCCAGCCAGTCCCATCTTTTGTGCTGGCCAAGTCTCCCGTTGCTCGTTGCTCCCCAGGCCCCCAAGCTTGGTTGAGACCTGGAATTAAGTGAGAATGGAGGCACAGGGGTCACGGCCTCCCTTTTGCTTGGCTGA
Source organism: Miniopterus natalensis (assembly GCF_054644295.1). NCBI lineage: Eukaryota > Metazoa > Chordata > Mammalia > Chiroptera > Miniopteridae > Miniopterus > Miniopterus natalensis. The sequence goes on from NC_142093.1 coordinate 49,834,028, forward strand.
TCCTACCCCAGCCAGCAGGTCTAGCCAAGCAGCCAGCTTCCGGCCCACAAGATGCTGAAGGGACACTGGGAGGGGTGCGTTGGGGAAGGTGGGCCTCCGCCTCCCCGCCAACACTTCAAGTCTTCCCCTCTTAACTTTGCCCCCACTCAACCACAGAGACCTCCACAAAATCTCCTGTGAGAGGCTGCAAACTCTTCTATCAGCAGAACACAACCTCTTTGAGGAGGCAGTTCAGGCCTTCCGCCCATGTTAACACCATCTGGGTATTTGCCTATTGTTTATCGTCTGTCCATGACTGGGGCAAGTGAAGTACCGAGGTCATTCTCAAGGTCATATGAGTGCTGGTCTTGCATCTGTGCCCCTCAAGATGATGTAAGCCCATGGGATTGGGGACAGTGTCTTCATGTGTTCACGTGTTAGTTCCAAGAACACGATAGGTGCTCAATTAATATCTTATTTGTTGAGCTTTTTTTCTCCAAGGTATTTGCCAACTGTACTTGGCAGAGTAAACATTCAGAAGTGTGGGGAATTCGAGTCCTCAGAGCTGGGAGGAGCCCAGAAAAGCTAGGTCAGGATGCCAGCAGGCAAGGCACTGAGAGGGGCCCCGAGGGTGGGCAGGGCTCCCAGCTCACTGACATCGGGAGCAGAAGCTGCTTGTGGGAGCTGGAGGACCCCCTAGCCTTCCGCTTCCTTTACTTATTCATTTAGATTATGGCCTCAAGGCTTGGGAGTGCTGACCATCTGTCCAGGTGACAAGGCAGCTCCACAGGCCTTGGTCCCCCCAGGAGATGGCTAGTGAAGGAATTGAAGCCTAGAAGCTTCCTTGCTAAGTGAGATGAGCAAGACATGAGCCCTGGAGGCTGTGTCTGTCTTGGTCATGCCTAATCCAGGCACAGAACAGGCTGGTCACGCAGAAGGTGCCCCAAATAATGATATTTGAACTGGAGCAAGAAGCTTAAGGAGTAGGAGCGCTAACTGCAGAGAGAGGGGCAGGGTGAGTTGTTCATTCATAAATGAGGGACAGAATGGGAGGTGGTCTGCAGTTAAACATATGAAAGAGCCATACAGCTGTGGCTAAGGTGGTTGAGTGTCGTCCCATGCACCAAACGGTCACTGGTTTGATTCCCAGTCAGGGCACATGCCCAGGTTGAGGGTTTGATCCCTGGTAGGGGGATCAAACAGCCAATTGATGTTTCTCTCTCACATTGATGTTTCTCTCTTTCTCCCTCTCCCTTTTTCTGTCGCTAAAATGAATAAAAACATAGTTTAAAAAATAAATAATAGATAAAAGTATATAAAAGAAAAGTAGACTGTTTCCATTCAAATTCAGAAGCCTAAACTAAACTCTAAAATGGGTACTCGCATGTAAAAGGCAGTCATTTAATGCGGCAAACTGAGTCCTGGATAGCCAGCGATCCTGGGCAGGAACACAGAAGTAGCTTTCAGCGCTCCTGTGCTCACTGCCATGCCTGTTTCTGAGAATCCCCAACTGATGTGGTGTGGGGACTACGGTTTCTCTGTTTCAGCGATGCATTGAATTATGTAGCCAGGAGGACTCTAGGAACCAGTGACTCACGGTCACCGAAAAGTGACGCATCTAAGGAGGTTTCCCAAGAAGTGACAGAGGAAATCTCTTTCATTCTCCACACCTGGAAAGGCGTCTGAAAACAGGGCTCTTTCTCTCTTTCCCTTTGACTGGGTGGTAGCTTCAGATCAGCGCTGCAGCCCACACAGGGCTGGGGATCACTTTCTGAAAACATGTTGCCCACTTCCTACAGTAGAGACACAAACTGCTGGGTGGGGATGAGTAAGGATGAAAGGAAAGGGGTGGTGTAGGAGCCCCCTTTCTCTTTGAACAGGGCCCTGCTGGGCGCCACAGCTGCAGGCTGCTGCCCGGATTCTCCACCGTTAGTGAGAGGAAGGGGGGAGGAAACCAGTCCTGCTCTATCCGTAGTCATTCCAGGCCCACGGTGAGGCTGAGACAAGAGGGAGATGTTGCTGGTGATCCCATTTCAGAGGCGAGAACTGAGGCTCCCAGGGTCACTGGCTTGCCCCAGGTCATACAGCTGCTAATAGCGAGGCCCTGCTGCCTGGCCACCTCGGCATGCATCGAAATTATCTCCATGGTGCAGATTTTTAAGAATCGCAATTTATGAACAAATTTCTCATCGATGGATATTTAAGCTGATTCCAATTTTTTATTGTTTCAATGACCAGAGCCTCTCTTAAAAGAGGCTGTTTCGTGTTCACCTTGGCAGCACGTATACCAAAATTGGAACCACACATGATGGTTGTAAAAATTCATACAACCCTGAAATGAACAGCTCAGAAATGGAAATTCCCCAGAGCCTGCCATTAACAACTAAGAGTTTATCTTTTTAGACCTTCTACACATATGCAAACAAATATGTCCACAGACCTTGATACATTATTAGAGAAAAAAATTGTGTTTGCTTAATATTATAAGATTCAATTTTCTATTCTATATCTAATGTATTACATATTATATTTTATAAGATTGCAATTTTCTGTTTAAGAAAGTACATGCAGAAATAATATGGAAGAGCAAGAAGCTTTTAAATACTGATTTTATACATTTTTGTAATGTTCTGTGCTGAATTTTAAAATATCTTTTTATCAAAGTATAATCTATATCTATATTCATAGCTGTATTTGAACGTTGACATATCACGAGTGTACAGCTCAATGGCTTTTCACAGACTGAACACACTCTGTGACCAGCTCCCAGATGGAGGAGCAGGACATGCCAACTCCCAAACCTTGTGCTCCCTTGTAATGATCACCCTGCACCCAGGGTAGCCATACCCTGACTCCTAATGTACATTTCTTTTACCCGTTTTTATCTGTGCTTAAATTTTAAGCATGTATTGGATTTAAAATGAGAATAAGCGGTAAAGGTGTTATTAGAATATATGCAGATATAGTGGCCACCATTTGACTCTAGCATGTGTGGATCTGGCTGGTTCCTTAACAGCTTGCATGGACTCTCTTATAAGTCTGTATCCCAATTAATCTACCTGGCTCCTTTGATGGACATTTGAATTGGTTCCAACTCTTGACTAATAAGCCAGCTACAGGAAATAATCTGACGTGTATTTCTTTGTGCACGTAACTTTGAGATGTGTGCTTTTTAAAAGATAAATGCCTACAAGTGGAATCGGTAGCCAAAAGATAGCTGGATTAAAAAACAATTTTTTAAATATGTATTTTGCCATAATGGCTCTCCAGAAAGAAGTAACAGCTCAGTTTCTTCTTCAAAACAAAAGCCAGGTGCTGGGTGCAGACCTCCTCACCACAGCCCCCGCTGCTGGTAGCCCAGCCTGCTCTCTGGGCAGGCCAAGGGAGCGGAGCCTGCCTCGGCAGGTGCCTGCGGGCGCAGGAAACAGGCCAAGCAGCACACCATCCCCACCCCCTACCCCCACAACCTCAACACCCCTCTCCGCAAACTTGCAAAGAACTGAACACAATCCCAAAGACAGCAGCAAGGAGACACTCTGATAGCAGAGCCTGTAGTGAGAGGAGGGCCCTTGAGGCCTGTTCTTACTTCCGCTGTGGACTGGGTGTGAGCCTTCAGGGAGGGCAGTTCACAGGACTGGGCCTTAATCTCTTACCATGTACATGAGACATCTCCAAGCAGAGAGCCCACCTTAAAAGTGAACCCTGGAAGAGTCTCATCTGGGTGACCTTGGCCTTTCCCCACTACCCTCAGCCTCGGGAGGCAGCCTGTCCTGTTGCCCTTGAAGCTGATGGGCAGAAAGCATTTGCTTCCCTGGAGCACCTACCTCCAGCATCTACACCCTTCTAACTCCCACCCACCACATCTAGTTCTGCTGTGCCTCCAACCCCGAAGGCAGCAAACATCTCAGACGACGGGAGATGGTCACACTGTCCCTTTGTCACATTCTGTGGCTGCCAGAGGCACCTGAACAGAACCAATGCCCTTCTTAACTCTACCTCCCAGTCCAGGGCTGGGCTGGAAAAGCAGGAGGGACTCTCTTCTCATTTGACCTGGGCGTGGTGCTTCTGTAACTGCAGGCTAAGGTTGCATTCTTTTTTTTTCTTCTTTTGGCTCAATAGCTCTTATGCTGCTAAAGCCCAGGGCGAGGAGCTAAGATGGGATCCCTGGACTTTTTCAAAGGGCACAAGATCATCATGACTTCCCTCTCCAGTTCAGCATTTTCTCCTTGCATTTTTCTTCTCTAACCATCAAAACTGAGAGAGAGTAAAAAAATTAATGGACATGTGACAGAGACCTTGATGCCTCTCGCCTTCTCTTCGGTGGAAGGGGTCCCGGGGGTTCCACCCTCAACAGAAGTGAACAGGTGCCAGTGAAGCCAGCTTGGGAGTGGGCCGAGGACCTCGCCCTGAGGCACCTGCTGCCTGGCTCCGGGTGCCCTGGCGCTCCCCAGCCTCTCAGGCCTTCTCTGCCCCTGCAATGTGGACTATGCTACGCTGTGGGGGCCAATGAGGACACACACGTTTAATTCGTATTTCTTTTCAAATAAGCATCAACATCTTTGCCCTACAGATGGGCTTCTACGCTTTTACATCACATGAGCCATTTACATTTTTTACTATGACTTTATTCTTACAACCAAGGCATTTTGATAAAAAGAACAGAAAGTGAGAGAAGAAATATACAAGCCATTAGAAGGTGGAGTGGAAAGCCACGGAAATTCCTAATGGGAGGTGAAGTGACCTCCTGCATCCCAAACCAAAGCTCCCAGCCCCAGAGGTCCTCAGACACTGGCACGATGTGAGAGCCAGGCCAGCCCTCCTGGAAGCTTCCTTCTCCAGACGGATCTGGTCCTTGGGAAGAAAAGGGAAAGCCATTCCAGCACTGTCCCATGACTCAGGACCCCCTGTCACGGCCCTACCAGGGCAAAACAACTTGCAGATGGTGGCTGGACGGCCAACACCCAAGGTCCCAGCCCAGGGCAAGTACGCGAGCAGGAAACGGTATGGGCGGCATTTCTACTCAGTGCGCCAGTGTGGCCCCCGGTGCACGAAGTGCCCCGGGCTCTGAGGCCAGGCGACCACCTAACAAGTTGCTCCCATGCACGAGGCCCACAGAAAGAACTTGCAGGAGTTAAAAGCAGGCAGCTCCAGCAGGTCAGTGAAATTTCCATTCAGTGTGTCCCTTCTCTCTCCTTTGTCCTGATCGCGCTCATTCCCGACCAACGTACTTTTGTAGCAGGACACCAGAAGCATGTTCTCTTCTCATTTATAAAACCTGTAAACAACAGCAAGTTGTGAAACCACTTCTTTTCGGGCAAACGCTATTGAATTTCCTGTAACAGAGGCAAATGGCAAAAGAGGATACAGGGCTCCCTTCCTGAGGTCAGTATGTTTTTAGGGCCCATTTTAGTCATTAAAAATATTTTTTAAGCTAAAAAAAAAAAAGCAGCCCAAAGGACTCTAGCTCTGAATAGTGTTACTTCCAGCAGTACCTGCTAAGATAAGCTATTCACAAATGTACACCGAGGGGCCAGAAGAAGGTGGCCTGAGGATAGGATGGTTTTCTAAGGCTAGTTAGAGGCTGGAACGTTTGCCCCAAATGGCAACCTGAGTTTGGAACAGCTTGTCTGTGAAGTCCTCGAACTAATATGTCCACACCTGGATCATGACAGCAAAACCACAGGTGGTGTTTAAACATCTCATAGGTAAGTCTAACCATAGGCAACAGATGAGAGCTATGAACAGAGGCTGAGGGGTGCTCAGGGCCTCACCCAGGACCACCCTCAGCTCCTTCTCTGCCTTAGCTGAGTCTCAGAACCCGTGGGTTTGCCAAAGCATGAGGCCCATCAGCCAGCTCCCCACAAACTGGTGTCAAATCACTGGGAACAAGTTAAAATGAAGGGAGGGGTGAGTGGGGGCAGAACCACAGGTGGTTCCCCGAGGAAGACTTGTTCTCCATAAAAGAACATTCTGGAGGCCTAGGTTTAGACAAATACACCCAAGTTACTGTCTCTTAGGCAGGGGGTAGTTTCTAAATTCAGCATGTAAATTGAAAATTGCACACAATCAAAATTATCATTGAAAACTGCCCATAAAACACAGCAGGCATGTTTAAGCATCTTTATATACCAAGATGATATATATAATAATGTGGAATATATTACATGGAGACCTTATATAGAAATAATAATTTTAAAGTATTTAAAAATACACCTTGCTTCTTGGTTGTTGGGCTCGTAGAGTTGCCTTTCCTAAGTGATATAAGTTTGTGCTTTGACTCCATGGGACCAGGGGTCGAGCCCATTATAGGTGCTTAGCCCAATCGGTCCTCACAATAGGTAGGTACTGTTATCCCATTTTGCAGATGAGGAATCAGAGGCTCAAGATGGGCAAAGTGACTCGCCTACAGACACATGGCAGATGTGTGGCAGACAGGATTCAAACCCAGATCTGCCTCCTGCTGGAGCCGGAGCTCTTGAGCACGAGGCCCTGCTGCCCTCTTCAATCTAGAGGCATGGGCTTTCTTTTTTTTCAGACAACTCTATGTAATCACTGAGATGGGTAGATGTGAAACATTCTCTATTTTGAGGAAGAAAGACCAATCCAAGAACACTGCCCATGGCCTAGCTAGGGTCCGGAAGTCCTTGAGGCTGGGAGCAACGGACAGCCTCTGGCCTCTCAGTCCCCTGGCTTTTGCCTGTGCTCACACAGCTCAGGGGGACCCACGGACAAGGTCTTGTTCACTCTGATGTCTCTGGGAGTCAGCTAGTGGATCTGCCAACTCCTGGGAGCCCGGTGGGGTCCAGGGAGGAACTGGGACCAAGGAAGGCAGCACAACACCCCACGCCAGCGGGGAAGACACTGGCCTGGAGGGAACCCACTTGCTCTCACTTTCAACCCAATTCTGCTCTTTCCTATCCCAACTGCTCTGAGCAAGTCTTTCAACTGGGTCTGTAAAAATAACCCTCCTGTGTCATGCAGGACCAAGCCGAATAAAATAATGGGTGGGAAAGAGTTTGGGGCCTCCTGCTGTGTTCCATGTGTGTTCCACACGTGCGAGGGCTGCTTGTCACCACCATCAGGACTTCTGTTTGTTTAGGTTATCTCCCGTCCTGCGCTCTGTCACCCCATGGATTTACACAGCCTGTGATGTTTTCAAAGGTGGCACCTGGCTCTGGCCCCCTGCAGCTGGGGACCGTGAGCAGCAGCTGGGGCTGAGGAAGCCGGGACCACACCCAAGGCCGCGTCACAGGCACAATTCCAAGGTCCCAGCACTTACTGCTTCATGAAGCGAAGCCGGGCTCTTCGCCGCAGGCCTGAAAGGAGAAATCACGAGCATCAGTGAGTGCGGACTGTGGGCTCCTGACACCAAGCTGAGAGCCAGGAGCGTGACGGGGGACAGCCAACACCTCAGGCCACTTCCCAGGTGCCAGGCTCTGCTTCAGCTTCATGTGCTTTAACCCTCTGAATGCTCACAGCAAACTATTATCTCCATTTGTATATGAGGAAACTGAGGCACGGAGCAAGCGTGTTACTGAGTCACTTGCCCAAAGTCAAGCAGTAAGCGGGAAAACCAGAACTCAAGCTCAGCTCATCTACGCCAGTCTGTCTGTCCTGAAACGTGCCCCTGTGCCCTTCGCAGCAGGTCAGAGGTGAGAGGTTGTACAGACAGGCATGTGCACTTGGGAGACGGGCAAGGCTTCCCACTGGGGTGAAGGAGAGAATATGAGTTTATGAGTTTACTTCACCCTTTATTACTTTTTATTTCTGAAGCATTTAATAACATTTGTAATATATTAAATAAATACAGTTCATTGAAGTTAGTGTTTATTATTTTTAAATTTTTTACTAATGAGGTACTTGATCCAAAAAGTTTGCAAACCACTGAACTCTAACAGTTCTTAGAATAGGGTAAATGGATCCCTTTGTGGGTGGCAACTGGGTGCACATTCTCTGGGGAGAGGGCCCATAATTGTCATCACATGTTCAAAGGAGTTTGTGACCTATAAAAGAGCCACTGTTCTAGTCCATACCCCTGCAGGCCACCCTCTCCCATTTTATAGAAGCCCAAAAGGGTGACTTGCTCAAGGTGAGCCTGTGGCTCTGGCCTCCGGCAGCTGTGCGGGCCTCCCCTGCAGCTATGGGGGGTGGGGGTGGGGGAAAAACCTAGGAGATGATTGTATCTCTGGAGTGGCCGAGGGCCACAGCCATCTCTCAGTTTCCCTATAGCCTCACAGAGTGGGAGGATTTCTAGCTTCTGGAAACATAACCCAAACCCCATTTCAATGTCTTCTGTGCACTGCTTCCATCCCCACTGCCCACCGGAGTCCCGCTTACTAAGCACATACCCCAGCTGGGCACTCTGGGCAGGACTTCACAAACAGCAACCCTGGGAGGGAGGTGATACTGCTCCTGATTGCCCCTGGAGGCTCAGACAGGCCAGGGCACGCACCCAAGGCCCCTGAGTCAGGGAGTAGCAGGGTTGGATCCAAACCCAAGCTTGTCTGATTCCAGAGACAGGGTGGTCTCTGACCCCTGTGGCGTGGTCAGGCCCAGAATCACCTCTGGAACTACCTTGGGTTCTCAGGGGGAAAACTTCCATCAGGCTCCCATCTGGCTTGCTCCCCTGGAGAAGGAAGGACCCTCAGGTACACCCCCAATAACAAAAAGGGGTTGCCATGATGGCCCAAGAGGGGACAACTTACAGCATATGTGAATGGCTACACCCAAGGACACCAGCAGAATCAGGGTGCCGGTCAGCAGCAGGCCAAGGATAAGGGGGCCACAAGGCGGGACTGGAAGACACATATTGAACAGTTGAGACACACAGATAAATGCAGTGAGGGAAATATCAACTAAAAGCCCACCTACCAGCCTGGCCAGTATGGCTCAGTGGACTGAGCATCATCCCATGCACTCAGAGGTCACAGGTTCGATTCCGGTCAGGGCATGTGCCCAGGTTTTGGCTTGATCCCCAGTGGGGACCATACAAGAGGCAGCTGATGGATGTTTCTCTCTCATCAATGTTTCTATCTCTCCCTCTCCCTTCTACTGGCTCTAAAATCAATAAAAACATATTTCAAAATAAAACAAAATAAAATAAAAACCCACCTCTCAGAGAATACCAGTTTGCATATTTTCTTCTAGTCTTTTTTAATAGGCACTTTAAACACACTGAGATAATTTTATATGTAAAATCTCATGTCCCACATCCAAATTTAAAAATAATTAAACTCAGGACTTATTTATGTTTAAAGGAAATAGATAATTTTAATGACTGATAATGGGATTTTGACTATTTTTAAAACTTTTAATTTCTTAAGAAAAAGCTGAATATGTTTTCCCTGTAAAAAAGTCAAGTATACGAGGGCCCCTTGACATTCTCGCTCTTTCAAGTCAAGAAATGCCATTGTTGGTTCGGTACCTTTCTTTTGGCATTTTTACATACATAATTTACACAGACACACACGGTCTTTTAAAAATAAAGTGGATTATATTGTATACATTGTTCTGCAATGATTTTTTTCCCCTTTACTTAACCATGTCGGCACTTTTTTTTTTTCTAGCAGAGTAACAGTTGAAGTATGGATGTACGTGGATTTTTTTGCCATCAGTGGGCATTTTGTTTGTTTCCTGTGTTTTGTAAATAACTGCAGAGAACTTTCTAGTATGTTTCGTCTTAAGCAGGAGCCTGGCTGATGCAGATACTGCAAACAGGACCTAATAAACTGTAGAGTATGTCCATTTTCACTTGTAACAGAGACTGTCAAATGCCTCCCAGACAGGCTACACTGCTTTCCATTCCCAACCACCACTGTGCACCTTGTCGACACTTGATATTATCAAAGGTTTTAGCTTCTTAATCCTTACCAGGCAATATTTTTCCCATTGCTTTTTCGGAGAGAGAGTGGAAGGGAAGGAGAGAGAGAGAAGGGGGAGGGAGAAGGACAGAGAGAAGCATCGATGTGAGAGACACACATCAATTGGCTGCCTCCCTCGTTTGCCAGGACTGGGGCTGGGGATGGAGCCTGCAACTGAGGTACGTGCACTCGACCCCAATCAAACCTGAGACCCTTCAGTCCCCGGGGCCAACACTCTAACCACTGAGCCAAACCAGGTAGGGCCAAAGGTTTTAGTTTTTGTCAGTCCAGTGGGTGAAAAACATTTTACTTCAATTCCCTGATTACTTGTCAGCTTCAACAATTTTCATATATTGGGCACTTCTTTTTCTCCTATGAGTTGCCTATTTGTTCCTTTGCCCATTTTGTGCTACTTAAACAGTAGTGTGCATATTATCAACACCCCAAACCTTCTCTGACACCCTTCGTGGCCCTATGGTTGGTCCCTGTGAGTAGCAGAGGGGCAAAACCAGGACTCATGGGCGAAAGGGGCAAAGAATTGCAGTTGAAAAAATTAGAAAGAGTTTTGAATTTCAGGGAAAGGAGAGGATTTTTACCGAATACCTATTCTGTGCCAAGTACAATACTAACTGCAGAATTCCATCTTGTGAGAAAGGAGCATATTACTATCATTTTTATTTCTCATTTTACAGTTCAGAAAGACCAGGATTCAGAGAGGTTAAATTACACACCCAAGGTCACCTAGCTACTAAAATGCAAGGCCAGGGTATGAACCCGGTCCTTCCGAGTCCTCCAAGTTCTAAAGCCCTGCTGGTCCCACCACAACAGCTTCAGGGCATGGAGACAGTGAGGGAATGGAGTGGGCCCTGCCATGGGAGGCAGCTGCCATCACCGAGGCTGATGGTGCGATGTGGAGGGGAGATTCCTGCAATGTGGGGGGGTGGACGGTTAGGTAGGGTCTTTGAAAGCCCTTCCACCTCTGAGATGCAAGGGTTTCTACCCGCCTCCCTCTTGCCTCCTCCGTGTTCTCCCCACCCGGATGAACCTCACAAACATGGTGCTGAGTGAAAGTTGTCAGGCATGAAAGACCACACATTGTATGATTCCATTTATATGAAATGGCCAGAAGAGGCACAACTATAGAGAGAGAAAATCTATAGAGAAAGAAAGTCTCAAGTAGCTTCATGGTTGCCAGGCGCTGGGGTGGGAACAGAAACCAGCTGTAAACAAGTACAAAGGATCTTCAGGGGTGATGGAAAAGTTCTAAAACTAGATTGTGGTGATGGTTGTATAACTTGGTAAATTTATTAAAAATCATTGAGTTACACGCTTTAAATGGGTGGATTTTATCACACGCAAATTATTCGATAAAGTGGTAACTTTTAAAAAAGTAATAGAAGTGGGTGAAGACTGCAGGGTCGTGCCAAGCAGGAAGGCTGCCTCTTTCTAAGGGGGGTGGGTTAGGAGAGGCTTCCTGAAGGGTGGTCACAATGCAGCTACAGGTCCCATTTTACAGATGAAGAAACTGAGTTTCAGACAGGCTGAATCACTTGCCTAAGATCACACAGTATTAGGCAGCGATAGACAGGGATTCCAACGAAGGCCTGGCTGACTTACCTCTAGGTTACACAGCTCCATGGCTCCCTCCCCAAATGCAACCACCACCTATCACCCCCTCTGCACTCCACTTGGCCACTTGTTTATTCTAAAGAACCTGCTAATGTTGGATTTGCATTTTGTCCCCAGGGTTTTACAGAGGATTAATATTAGAAATGATGCAAGAAATCTGAAGACCTTTCTTCCATCATTTATAAAAGTACTACCGACTTCACTATCATTCAGCAGTCCTGACTCAAAGATGAACAAAGCAGATTTCTTCTAGAATTTAAGGCCAGCTGAAGGCTCTGATGCCCGGGGTTGTGTCTCTATGTCACTGTGGTAGTGGGGGGTGGGGTGGATATTGGTGGTGCCATGTTGCTTGGAGTCTTCCCTTTGTGTACTTTTTTAATACTCACCCCAGGATATGTATTTTAGAGAGAGGAAGGGAGGGAGAGAGAAACATTGGTGCAAGAGAGAAACATCAATTGATTGCCTCCCATATGCACCCCAACCAGGGATCGAACCCACAACCTAGGTGTATGCCCTGAACGGGAATCGAACGGGAAACCTTTTGGTGTAGGGGATGACGCTCCAGCCACCTGAGCCACCCAGCCAGGGCTGCTTCCCCTTGGTTTTAGCTGGGTGAGCTGGCTCCCGCAGAGCCACAGCACAGACCTCATATTTACGGCCCTGTTACATGTTCCCTGTGTCCTTTTTTGTTGTACCCTGCCTGAAATCCTTCAGGCGACGTTGTGGGGCATAAACTTTATAAAACGAGGCCACTCTGTCTCCACCTTTGCGTTCCCTAAGATGTTGCCTTTGTGCATGTTCACTGACTATGACTAACGGGCGGTGCCCCACTCCCATCCCCTGGCTCCTGTTAGCTGCCCCTCCCAGGCCCCCCCGGGCGCCTGATGTGTGTCTGAGGCCGAGCGGCCCCGGCAGCATGAGCCGCTTGGTGTGGCTGCTTGTGGTTTGTTCTATGGGTTGGAGCAGATGGCGCCTTCTGTTTGCCACCAGTAACTTTTGGGAAACAGAGATCAGCATTTTTCCAGAAACACACTGGGCTTATGGGTTCAAGAAAAGTACGTGTGTGCGTGTGTATGTGCATGTGCGTGTGTATGGGGGTGTGTGTGCATGTGTATAGGTGTGTGTGTGTGTGTGTGTGTACTCCAGCTGCGGTGTCTGGTGCTTACAGGGCAGATCGGTGAACTTGTTCACTCATTAACAAACATTTTCATCCCCCCCCCCAACCCCGGAAAGAAATCTTGTACCTCTTGGCAGTCACTCCCCCCTCCTCCCCCAGGACCCCAGCCTCCGGCAACCACTAATCTACTTTCTGTCTCTATGGAATGTTACATCTGGACTTTTCATATCAACGAGATCATATAATAGATGGTCTTTTGCAACTAGCTACTTCCATTGCATAACATTTTAAAGATTCATCCACGTTGTAACGTGTATTAGTGCTTAATTCTTGATTATGACCAAATAATATTCCATTGTATGGATATTCCACCTTTTGTTAATCCGCTCATTGGTTGGCCGTCTGAGTTGTTTCTACTTTTGGGCTATTATGAAAAATGCTGCTGGGAAAATCTGTGTGCAAGTTTGGGGTGGACGAATCTTTCATTAAGTTTTATCCTGTGACTACTGGCAAGTGTGTCCCCCACTAGACTGTGAGCTACTCACAGCTCAGGGCCAGAGAAATGGGCTTGAGAGTGTGTACTTGGGAAGGGCGGAAGGAAGGAAGGAAGGAAGGAAGGAAGGAAGGAAGGAAGGAAGGAAGGAAGGAAGGAGGGAGGGAGGGAGGGAGGGAGGGAGGGAGGGAGGGAGGGAGGGAGGGAGGGAGGGAGGGAGGGAAGAAGGCAGTGAGTGACAATGTCTGCTGCCCTTCTGAGAGTCTGGGGACAGGGGAACTCACCCTTCGGAGTCACCAGGCTTGGGGACCGGCATCTTATCTTCTTAGGGGTGGACTTCGTGGTGGGCTGGGCAGTTGTGGGCAAGACATCAACTACAGAAAGCAAACAGGGCACAGGCCTTAGCCAAGTGAACAGCAGGTGGACTGGGGGACAAAACTTAACACTGCACATCTTACCCCCAGGTACTGAGGTCCTATGACCATTCCGTAGGCTGCTACAGAGCTAGATGGTCACAGAACAATAAAATATCTGACCTGCTGCCTCAACAATCAGATCTGTCTGTGGGCCTAGGGACAGGGGTCGGCTCGGTGTCCTGGAGAGAGGGGATCTGGAGCTACACCGACCAGAAGAGAGCCCCAGCACCCTCCCCCGCGATTAACCACTGTGTAACTTGGGGCAGGTCCTATCACCTTTCTGTGCCTCAGTCTCCCCATCTGCTGAAATGAAGATGGTCTCCACCTCGTTCTTGGGGTTGTTGTGAGAATGAAAGGGGCAGCGTGCCCAGCAAAGTGGGCAGCAGACATGGCTCTGCCTGGCTGAAGACATGGCTCCTCCGCTGGAGCCGAAGCCAGAGTCCTGAGCTCTGCTGATCCCCAAGCGAGGGGAGCACGCTCCTGGAAAGGAGGTGGGGGGCCTTTTCCTGCACGTGCAACACCACGCAGGTTGTATATATTGGGATTTCCTTTCCTTCTCAGGTGTCTTTAAAAATCATACACTGTCAGAGCCAGGGGGATCTTTAGTCTCAACCTTTCATTTCAAAGGTAACACCAGCGAAATTAAAGGGCGGGGCTGGCCCCCCAGGCCTTCAGTGGAAAGTGCTGGAATGGGACCCCAAACCCCTCTCCTGCCTCCTGGGTGGGTCACTCCTCTGTTTTCATTCTAATTCAGCATCACATGCCGAAGTGTTGGGAGAAAACAGGGGGACAAGTACACGAGCAAAAGGAGCTGCTGAGGCACTGAGATGCCAAGGACTCCTGTGAGCACTGGGTGCCACCGAATCCAACCTTTGCCTTTGTGGGCTGAGGAAAGACATTTTGCTGAAATGCTTTTCTATAAAATGAGAGGAGAGGGAACAGGGGGACCCATGAACTTAAACTCTAGTGTCAAGGGGACAGGGAAGGGCAGCCAACAAATCGGTCACTTCGGGGCTGGCTTCTCCCATATAAAAGGTGGACATTTCGGACCTTCAGCACCCCGTGCCTCCTCTGGAAAGGAGATAACATGCTCTGCTCTGCCTGCTCCAGGAAGTTTCCAGAAGAGTCAACTAACTGGAATTAACACTCACTAAGCTTCTACCATGTGCTAAGGCAGTGCCGAGCACTGCAGCTTGAGTTTATCGAACCCGACAGCTCCTGGGATGGGCACCACTGTCCCCACTTTACCCCCCAGGAAGCCCAGGCACAGAGAGCTGAAACCACTTGCCCAATGTTCAGGAGACAGTGAACAGCAGGGCCAGGATCTGAGCCAAAAGACTCTGCTTCTGGGTTCTCGCTGTGCCACACAGTGAGGGGCAAATGTCTTTTCATAAAACAGCGAAGCCTGTCAGGTTGGCCAAGGCCCTGGCCATCGGAGCGCTGGGGAAACTAGTCTAACAGGAGAAACCATCAGCTCCAGCGCTAGGGAGCTTGCTTGCGAGGGGGCTGGGGCTCTGGGAGGGCTGTTGCAACGCGGGGAGTAGGGGCCCTGCCGTGATCTCCTCATGTTCAAGGCCCTAGAAGGGTCATTCCCCCCACTTTATACCCCAGGAGGCACAGAGCGCTCGCAGCGGGCCAGTGGCGAGCCTGTGGGGAGCCAGCTCTGCAGACCTCAGTGCCTGGACTGGGCACAGTCTTCTGGGTCTGATGGGGGTTTGTGGACAGGCTTGTTCCACTTTAATTTCTTGCCCAGAACCAGGTCCCTTTGGTTCCTCCTGACACCCGCCCCATCCAGGTCCAATCTTCCCCTTCTCTCCTCTTTGAAAGGAACAGGCCTTTTGAGCCCAAGGTGTGCTTAAGGGGCTTGAAAAAGTACCCCTCCCCCCAATACTTTCTCTACCACCCGGCTTCCTCCTTCAAAACGAGCTGTTTTCCGGCAGGAGGGTGGGCTCGGGCTCGGGCTCCCGTGCCAGGGGAGATGGTAGGGTTGGGAGCACATGCTTTGGGGAGGCATTGCCATTCCTTGGAGATGGGCAGCAGAAGGTTTTGGAAATGTCGGAACCGAGAGTGAGTGGGTGGAGGTGGGGGAGCTTCTGAAAACCACTTGCCAATTTCACCATCCACCTTTCTCAGACCCTGAAATTGCATGAATGGAAAGATGTGGGACTTACAGAGACAAAAACAACAAACCAAACCAAAACCCCAAACCCCCCAAAACCTTATTTTCAATACCGGAATCAGTTAACAACCCCCAGGCACACTCAGCTGCTTGCCCAGAGGTCTCACCACCCTCACTCCCACCTCCTGTTTCAAGGCCAGAGGCTGGTTGGATGTGACAGGGACATTGCTCTATTTTTTGTCTTCCTCACTGTGCTGCGGTCCCCAGCTGTCCCTGCATAGTGCGTGCTGAGTGGTCTAACTCCTGGGGGCCCCCTTGTTACTCTCAGCCCCCCCCCCCCAGTGTGAGAAGAACCCAGGTGAGTGGGAAGCAGGACGGTGGGAGGCTTTCAGGGGCTTGGCATGGCCATGGGCTAACCTGTGGAGGGGCTAAAGTCAGACGTGGGCCTTTGAGAATTTCTGTCCCTGACTCCTTTGCGCATTTGATGGCTCCAATCGTCACTGTCCAATATGGCAGCCACCTGCCACATGTACATGGCCAGTCTGACCTGAGATTGGCTCTGCATGTAAAACACACGTGGAATGCTTAGTAGGAAAGGGCAATATAAAATATTTCAGTAATAATTTTACCTGGATTACATTTGGAAATGATTGTTGATAAACTGGGTTAAATAAAATATATCATTTAAATTACTTTCATGTGTTTCTTTTTACTTTTTTAAATGTGGCTATCAGAAAATTTTAAATTACATCTGTGGCTCACAATATATTTCTACTGGATGTGGAATGGTAGCTTCTAAGGTAGAGTGGGTCGTGGAGTCCATCAGCAATCCCATGATACAGATGAGAAAACTGAGGCTCAGTGAGGGGAGAGGAGTGACCCGCCCAAAGGCACACAGTAAATTTGCAGCAGAATTTGCAGCTGGGCTTCGGGTCCAGTTTCCTCATTCCCTGCAACTCTGGGTGTGGGTTCGAGCCACAGGCCCACATGCAGAATATGAGGGGCACCTGTCCAGCCACAGCCTCAGGTGGGCCTGATGTGACTGAAGGACAGTGCTGTTCTGTCCCTATAAAAAACAACAATGCTTCTAAGCTTTCTTTCTTTCTTTCTTTCTTTCTTTCTTTCTTTCTTTCTTTCTTTCTTTCTTTCTTTCTTTCTTTCTTTCTTTCTCTTTCTTTCTTCTTTATATATCTTTATTGATTTCAGAGAGAGGAAGGGAGAGGAAGAGAGAGAGATAGAAACATCAATGATGAGAGAGAGTCATTGATCGGCTGCCTCCTGCACGTCCCCTTCTGGGGATCGAGCCCAAAACCTGGGCATATGCCCTGACCGGGAATCAAACCATGATCTCCTGGATCCTAGGTCGATGCTCAGCCACTGAACCATGCCTGGCTGGGCTCTAAGCATCCCATTTTCAATGGGAATCACTATAGTACCTACCTCCCAGGATGGTTGGCAGCATTCAGCGAGATAACTACGAAAAACATATGCATGGGCTAGGCCCTGGGTAAGTCTAGGAATATATTTTCTGTGACTATTAGCCGTAGTGCTATTTCTCAGGGCCATCATTACTCCTGTAGAGTTGGGCTTGCTGCAGGTGGAAGCAGCCCCTGTGCCTGGCATGTGCCTGGCACACAGTAGGTGCTCAATGCTATTGATAACACTGAGCCAGGGTCTTACCCACACTCAGCTGAATTCTCTTCCAGAAGGACAGCTCAGGGGTCCCAACGGTCATGCAGAGGTAGACACCACTGTCCGCAGGCTTCACTCTTCTGAGAGTGACAGCGGACTGGGTTGCCCGCTGACTCACATTTAGCTTCTGCTCCATATTCTTGCCATACACAGTCGTAAGTTTTGTAGGATCCCAGCAGGCCAGGAACTCATAGTGACTGTCCATACTTTGGTCCCGGCGCCATCTCAGCCAGTAGATGGGCATGTTAGCGGTGATGGTTCTGGCTTCACAGGATAGCAGCACGTCTGTGTTGGTCTGAACCGTTCGGTCCTCGGAGGTCGGCTGGAATGCAGAGATGCCCTGGAGAGCTACGAGAAGCAGAAGGAGCAGCGACCATCAGCACATTTTCCTGGCCACAGTGGTGGAGCCTCAGAGCCACCCCAAATCAAATACCAAAGGAAAAGCCATGGAGAACCTGCCCAGTTGCAGGGTCCGGAGGCTGTTGTAAATGCAGATGGTTCCTGGACTCAAGAGCTCAAGCACCACACCGCCCAGGAGACCATCAGCAGGGCCGGTGTTCACTCTGTCCAGCTTTACAAAGGAGAGAGCTGCCATTTGTTGACTGTGCACTTATAAGCCTGGCTCTTTGCATAACTATTTCAATCAAGACTCAAACTTACTTCGGGATTTTTATTTCCATTACACAGATGAGGAAACCGAGGCATGAAGTTACTTGTTCAAAATCCCACTTACAGCTAGTTAGTGACCTGGGATTCAAACTCAAAGATTCGCCCTGGCTGGGTGGCTCAGGTGGTCAGAGCATCATCCCTTGCACCAAAAGGTTGCAGGTTTGATTCCCAGTCATGGTACATACCTACTCTGCGGGTTCGGTCCACTGTCGGGGTGCGTATGGGAGGCAACCGATCGATGTTTCTCTCACATTGGTGTTTCTCTCTCGCACTCGCTCTCCCTTCCTCTCTCTAAACATATCCTCTGGTGAGGATTTAAACAAACAAAATATCCCTCAAAGACTCAAAGTTTGAGGTCAAAGCCTTTCACCTTGCCCTGTTGCAATCCAATGTATAGACCTTCAGCAGACTCCAAGCAGCTGAAGGAGACCCAGGCAAGCTGGGAGAGGAGCTCAGAATCATAGGCCACACAGGACTGGGCTGGCCAACCTAAAAGAGGGCCAGCCACAGTTTCTAGTCATGGATGACAACCAGCAAGAGGAACTCACCGTCCCCTGGTAGGCACAATTAATGACCATCACTCCCTATCCCAGAATTGATAAGCCACTGGATCCCCTTCCTGAGTGGAAGGACAGACACCCAGAAGCAGGGCTGGGAGTTCATTTTAGTCTCGGACAGGAAGCACTGTAAGTAGGGGGGACAGTTCACAGAAAATGAGCAGAACTCACAGACCTGGCCTTGAACCCAGCCTCTGCCCCGCACCAGTTGTGGAACCTCAGGCAAGTCATGGAGCCCATCTCTCTTTAAAAAGCGAGCAGCTTATGGCTGTTGACTTGACTGCCTCTGAGGGTTAGAATGTCCCAGAAAGTAAACTGTAAGGGACTGCACATGGGTAAGTCATTGTGCATGTGTCCAGGGGGTGTTACTAGCAGCAAATGAAATCTTAAGGAAAAGCGTTAAAATGGTTTTTTTGCAGCAAAGTCCAACGAACTGATTCTGATTTAGCGAGCCTTTCATTTTTAGCTGTCGGGCGGAGGGGAGCGGGCCGGCCAGGGCAGAGGCCCAGGATCGGTGAGGCACAGACCTGGGTGAGCAGAAGAGGCCAGAGGCTGGTGTGTGTGTGTGTGTGTGTGTGTGTGTGTGTGTGTGTGTGTGTGTACCCAGGAGGAGCTGGCTTAGGAGGTAGTGGCCCATATTCACAATCCTACCTACACTTGTTCTCAGGCTCCACGGCCCCATAGCGGCCTTTGCTAATACTGATGAAATGCGCTTAAACTTTCTGACTCCACTCACAGGCCGCTCTGAGCTCCCGCTTGTATCGAGAATGAAACAGTACCTGGGGCCCAAATGGCTGCTGGGCCTTTGCTTTTCTCCCCAAATACCGTACTGCCTTTTCGGCAGAGTAGAGGTTCTTTACTGTTTTGGGTTGCTGACCCCTTGGGGGAGATAACAAGAATCGAAAATGCCAATATTTACTAAACCATGCCAAACATAGTGCAGGAACAATTTCATTGAATTCTCACCAAATCCTGTTTCACACCCATTTTATATATGAGGAAATGGAGGCTCAGGAAGGTTAAAGACATGCTCAAGGTCACACAGCCTGTATGTGGTGGATTCAGATTCAAAACCAGGTCTGCAACCCCGGAACCTGAGCTCTGAGGCACTCGCTGAATCAAGAAAACCCGTCGTTCCAGGATCCTGGTCATGTGCACATAGTGGGGCCACAAATACGTAGACTCTCGAAGACCTTCCAAAAAAGTCCATAAGTGATTCAAGGGTGAAGAGGTATGAAGGGACACCCGGCCGTTTGTGTCCCTTCCCCCTCCTGCATCCTGTCATGAAGACTTCCTGGCTGCGACACACCCTGGTCTTTCTCTGGTGACCACTTCTCTGGTTCAGTCCCCAGGGGACTGAACAGCCAGCCATGGCCGAACCCCACCTATGTGCCCAACACCTAGCCAGGCCTTGCCACAGGTGTGGTTCAGCCTCTCAGAAACCCAGTGACTGTTCTCAGAGGGACCTGCTGTTTCTAAGTGATCAGCAATAACTTGAGTAGCTTTGAATGGCCTGGATGAGCTTCTGAGCTCACTGGATCAGAGCCCAGGCTGGCAGGCCTTGTGACCCCTGGCGGGGTGTCCAGCTTTGGGCTTTTGGGCAAGAGAGCAAATTGACCACAGGTTAGTGGACAGTCTGGGAGGTGGAAGAGCTTCTTCTAAAAGGTGGTCTGACTGGGCTTAGCCAGAGGTACAGCGGAGACTCCCCGCTGGTTCCACTTCCCGAATCCCAGCTCCAACACTGCCTGTGGCTGGATTCACACTGCACCCCCACCCCCAGTGAATGCTGGGGAAGCAGGGGGCCCCGAGGGAATGCCAGGTCATACTTGCCTGAAAACTGGCAAGGGCCTGGTATTTGGCAGACTGTATTACAATACAGACTGTATTGCCCGGAAGTGATAAAAATGTGTCTGCAGAACCCTGGGCCGAGTGTAGGACACCCAAACCAGGTCTGGGCCTCTGGCACCCTCCTGGGAGCGCATCCCTGCCTTGGCCCTGAGCGGGAGCATTTTCCCTTCCTCCCTGGACCTCCTCCCTCTCTTTTCTTCCTTCCTATCTCCTTCCTTACCCCAGCTCTCCTCCTTCCCTCCCTCCCCTCCTCTCCTCCTGTCTCCCCTTCTCCTAGTCCCAGGCTTTTGGGCAGAGGTGCCCTCAGCCCAGGGGCTCCCCAGACCCCTGGAGGGCTTTCCTTTCACACTCAGGGAGGGTGCTTGCGCGCCGCCTCCGGGGACCCGCAGCCCCGACTCGGGACTCTGGACGCTGCGCCCTGCGGGGGGCCTTTCCTACCTCCCAGGACGAGGCTCGGGCTGGGTGCGGCGCAGACCACCCGCCGAGGCCCCGCGCCCCCAGCGTCCCCCCCTTACCTTCCCGCTGCGCGGCGAGGAGCAGCCAGAGCCAAAGCCACATCTTGGCGCCGGGACGCCCGGTCCCCGCGGGCTCGGCGGAGACTGTCGGGCTGGGGGTGGGCGCGGGCGGGCGGGGCGGGGGAGGGCGGGAGGTACCGGGAGGGGCGGGCCCTGGTGAGAGTGGGGTGAGGGTGGCGGGGCCTCCACCCTCATTCTCTCCGCATTTCGGAAGTCTTCCACCCTTTTCCAAAAAGCACACTGGGGCCCCCTGCTTCCAGGTAAGGAGGTGACCCCGCTGTCCGGTGCCAAGCACTCGCGCGTGTGATCACCTCCTGCCCTGGGAGGTGGGCAGACAGGGTCATGACTCCATGTGACCGTTAAGGAAACTGAGGCTCAAAGAGGTCAGGTTGTTCAGGCCCACAGGAGTGAGTGGTGGAGCTGGACCCTAACTCGGGCCACTTTTGCTTTTCTTTTTGAGTAGTTTTTGCAAGCCTCCTGGGTGCCCCCGGCTCAGCGGGGACTGGAGTGACCAAGACCCAGGCCCTGACCTCAAGGGCACGCACTTGTGAGGGACAAAGGGAAGTTAACTAACTGTGACACTTGGTATGATGCTTGAGGACGGTAAGCTGGGGTCCCAGGGAGGGGGCCCCAAACCTGCCTGGGGTAGACTCTGGGGGTTCAATACCAGACCTAGCCTTTCAGAGCCTGGATGAGCTGAGAAGATGCTGGGGCTCCCCTATGGTTGACAAGGTGCAATTACTGTTAAAATAACATGAACGTGGGAGATTAGCAGATGAACAAAGGTGCCAGCTTTGAAGCTGTGTGTGTGTGTGTGGTGTGTGGTGTGTGTGGGGTGTGTGGGGTGGGGGTGGGGTGTGCCCTGCTCTCCTGCTCTGGGCATGGTGGGCAGCTCTGTCTGCCCGTGTGTGACATCCAGCCCTGTCAGGGATGCTTGTCGGGGTGGTCTTCCTGTTCAAATGGGGGTTACGGAGGAAGGGGGTTGGGGAGCCGGGGGAGGGCGTTCCAAGGAGGATTACTGGGGGTGTGAGGGCCTGCAGGGGTGAGGGAGCAGGGGAGGGCTGTGGGAGGCCACAGTATCAACCAGGATCTAGACCAGCTTGGAGTTTTATCTAAGAGGGGTGGTGTGTCACTGGAGGTCTAAAGCAAGGCTGTGTGTGTGTGGCAGGGACACTGTCAGCTTCAGCGTCCAAAGCCAATATCCTTTCCACCCTGCCCTGCCCCGGCTCCTTTGTCTACGCTGGTGACGGGCACTGCGGAGCTAGGTGCAGAGTTCAAGGACACTAAAGGGGAAGGCGCATTACGTCCTGAGTTGGGGCTGCTCCTGCAGCCCAGTCGGAGGCCAGAGTTTCCCTCGACATTTGCCTTGTACCCGGGAGCTGAGGCCTGAGCACACACAGGGCAGACAGCCCTGGGAGACCACACACGAGTGAGCTTTTTCTTTTTAATTTAAATGATATTCACATAACACAAAATTAACTATTTTATTTATTTTTTTAATTTTTTGTTGAATTTATTGGGGTGACATTGGTTAATAAAATTATATCAATTTTGGGTATACAATTCTATAATATATCATCTGTACAAAATTAACCATTTTAAAGTGTACAATCCAGTAATATTTCGTACATTCACAGTGTCATGCAACCACAACCTCTATCTAGTTCCAAACATTTCATCTCCCCAAAAGAAATCCTTGTACCCATTGAGCAGTCACCCTGTATTGCCCCCTAATCTTCTCCCCAAATCTTGGTCACCTCTAATCTTCATTTTGTTTCTATGGATTTACATATTCTGGACATTTCATATATAAGGAATCATACAATACGTGGCCTTTTGTGCCTGGATTCTTTCTTTCCTTCAATATTTGTCCCACTTAAAAAATTATTTTCACAAAACTTTTTGGGTTTTGTATAAAATTATTTTTAAAAATCATCAGCCTTAAATAAAAGGAGTACACTTTGTAAGTTGGTTCAATTATGAAAAGTATGTAGTCTCTCTGAAAGTATGTATCCCCTCTGTCTTTAAGTGAAACCGTTATTTAAGCTTTTTTAGAGTTGCTCTTTCACTTAGTATAATATTTTTGAGGTTCATCCATGTTGTAGCATGTATCAGTACTTGGTTCCTTTTTATAGATGAGTAATAGTCTATTGTATGTATATTCAACATTTTATTTATCCATTCATCTGTTAATGTATGTTTAAGTTGTTTTTACTTTTTGTTTAACTTTTGGAGGAACTGTCCAACTGTTTTCCATAGCAGCTGCACCATTTTACATTTTCACTAACAATGAGGATTTCAATTTCCCCACATCCTCAACAACACTTGTTACACTCACACCTGCACACACACACACATATGCATATATATACATATGTGTATGTGTATATATATATATATTCATTGTAGTAGCTATAAAGCAATATCTCATTGTGGTTTTGATTTGCATTTCCTTAATGACTAATGGTGTTAAACATCTTTTCATGTACTTGTTGGTTATCTGTAATTCTTCTTTGTATGTCTATTGAAATCCTTTACCCATTTTATTTGTCTATTTATTCATTTATTTTTTTCCTCACCCGAGGATATTTTTCCACTGCTTTTTCAGAGAGTGGAAGGGAGAGAGAGCAAGAGAGAGAAACATCGGTGTGAGAGAGACACATTGATCGGTTGCCGTGGATCGAGCCTGTAGCTGAGATACGTGTCTTTGGCCAGAATTGAACCCAGGACCTTTCAGTCTGCTGGCTGATGCTCTAATCATTGAGCCAAACTGGCTAGGGCTCTTTTACCCATTTAAAAAATTGGGTTGTCTTTTTATTGTTGAGTTATAACACCTCTTTATATATTATGGGTTCTAGAGTCTTCTCAGATATGTGTTTTGAAAATATTTTCTCCTGTACCATTGGTTGTCTTCATTTTGTCAATAATGCCATTTAATGCACAAAATCTTTTCGTTTTGATGAAGTCCAGTTTATCTATTTTTCTTTTGTTGCTTTTTGTATCATATCTTAGAGCCCATTGCTAAATTCAAGGTCATGAAGATTTATGTGATGTTTTCTTCTAAGAGCTTTAGAGTTTTAGTTCTCATATTTCGGTTGTTGATCTATTTTGAGTTCATTTTTATATGTGGTGTGAAGTTTCATTCTTTTGCATGTGGATATCAAGTTGTCCTGGCATCATTTGTTGACGAGATTATTCTTCCCCCATTGAACAGTTTTGGCATTCTTGTTGAAAATCAATTGACCATAGATGTATAGGCTTATTTCTAGACTCTCAATTTTATTCCACTGATCAAGATGTCTATTTTAATGCCAGCAGCACACTGTTTTGACTGGTGTGATAGTCAATTTTAGCCAATTTGACTAGGCCATGGATGCCCAGATATCTGATTAAACATTATTTCTGGTGTGTCTGTGAAACTGTTCCTGGAAGAGACTAGCGTTTGAATTGGTGGACTGAGTAAAGCAGATGGCCCACAGTGTGGGTACTGTCCAACCCTCCAAGGGCCTGAAAAGAGCAAAAAGGCAGAGGAAAGTGGACTTGCCCTCCCTCCCCCCGTGTGCCTGATCTGGGACATCCATCTTCTCTTGCCCCCCACGCTCCTGGTTCTCAGGCCTCTGGACCTGCACTGGAATTTATATCATTGGCCCTCTGGTTCTAAGGTCTTCCAGTAACACCACCAGCTTTCCTGGGTCTCCAGCTTGCAGGCAGCCGTTCATGGGACTTCTCGGCCTCCATAACTGCATGAGCCAACACCTTATAATAAATCTCTTATATGTGTCTCCTATTAGTTCTGTTTCTCTGTTGAATGCTAATACAAATAGCTTTGTAGTAAGCTTTAAAATCGAGAAGTGTGAATTGTCCAACTTTGTTCTATTTAAAATATTGTTTTAACTATCTGGGACTCCATATATTTCCATGTGAATTTGAGAATCAGCTTTTCCACTTCCTTTCAGAAAAAAAGGTTGCTGGAATTTTGATAGGGATTGCACTGAATTTGTAGATTGCTTTGGGTAGTGTTGCCATCTTAACAACATTAAGTTTTTCTCCCTGGCCGGCGTGCTCAGTGGTTGGAGTGTGGACCAGCACACCAAAGGGTCTCGGGTTCGATTCCCGGTCAAGTCAAGGGCACTTACTGGGGTTGCGGGTTTGCCGAGCCCTTCCCCCCTTCAGTTGATGTGTCTCTCTCACATCGATGTTTCAATGTTTCTCTCTCTTCCCCCCCCCCCCGTCCCTCCCTTCCACTGTCTCTGAAAGCAATGGAAAAAATACCCTCAGGTGAGGATTAATGAAATATATATATATTAAGCTTTTCAGTCCATGAACACAGGATGTCTTTTCATTTATTTAAGTCCTTTCATTTCCTTCAGGACTGTGTTTTGGTGTTCAATGTACAGGTCTTTCACTTTCTTGGCTACATTTATTCTTTTGTATTTTACTATTTTGGATGCTCTTGTAAATGGATTTGTTTTCTTAATTTCCTGTTTAGAGTGTTCACTGTTGGTTGTGGAAACACCACTGATTTTCTTTGTTGATCTTGTACAAAGGTGGTTGGGAAGAGCCGTGGGTCAGGTCTCAAAGGTTCTTAGTTGGATCTTTACCTTACTTGGCTCATCCAGCCCCTGGGTCTTAATTTCCCTGTTTGAAAAATCGAGATAAATACCAGCCGTGCCTATCTCAGTGGACTGTCTTTAGGGACAAAGGAAACCAGGACTTTGATTTCCAACCGTTTGTTCACTAGAACTCTTAAGACTAAGCCAGGCATTCTCAGAGGGAGCAGGAACCACTGGGAGGGGGCACATTTTGTAGATTTATGGGGGCCTATGTTGAATGTCTCAATGTTTAGGTAGGAAGAGGGAGCTACTGGCATTTAACAGATAACTAAGGATGCCAGATGTTCTACCACCGTGGGATGGCACCAAACAGCAAACAATGAACTCCCACAACGTGCAAGACTCTCGAAGTCCTTCCAGACCGATGTCCAGGTGAGGTACCTTACTCCTCATGACTCAGGTCCAGAAACAAGCTCCATTTTATACATCAACAAAGCCTTCCTTCCTTCTTTCCTTCTCTGTATCTCATTTGTATTTCATGCTTGGCTTTATCTTAGTGCCTAGAACAATGACTGGAATTCAGTGTGTTATCTAAATAAATAGCTAAATGCCTATTTTCCTATTGGGCTCTTTATAGTTTCTTATTCATTGGTAGGAGCTTTCTGTCTATTAGGGTTATATCAGTTAGGGCCAAATCAGCTGACAAGCCACACCAGTAATTTAAACAGAGAAAATGAAAGATTTCTTAACTAATAAAAGGTGGTTAACTACCAAAAGGGGCACAAGAAGACTCTGAGGCAGGGATTAGCGGGCTTTTCCTGTAAAGGGCCAGGTGGCAAATATTTTGGGCTTTCTGGAGTACTAGGCACAATCAAAGATATTATGTAAGTAATTATATAACACAGAAAACAAATCTTCACACTTTTTTACTGATAAAATTAAAAGCAATCATTGAGTACAAGCTTTGGAACAAAGTTCTTTAACAAGCAGAATGGGATCCATTCTGTCGGGATAATGCTTTGCTTAGTTGGAGTTCAAATGCATAAACCATTCTCAGAGGAAGGGCAGTACAAAAGCAGGCAGAGGGCTGGATTAGGTCCGCCGGCTGCTTTTTGCCCACTTTTGACTTTCGACAAAGGGAAATGAAGGACAGAAACTCAGAAGGGCTCCCCACATGACCGAGATCCAGACCTCTGCAGAGAATGTGGGTGCCACAGATACCCCAGTCCCCCGGTAACTAAGAAATTTGCCGGAGGGCATGGACTGCAGCGAGGTCACACACACAGAGGCAAGGACTTGCTGCCGCAGAAAACTGGCAACCCTGGAAAAAAGTCCCCTCCTCCTGCTCCCAGTTTAAGATGTCCCTCCAGCGCCCTCTACTGCCAACTAACATCAAGCCAACGGGCAAAGGAGACCCGCCTGCAGGGTCCAGTTTCATTCGCAAAGCGAAGCAAGGAGCTATGTGGAGGTAAGAGGCAATAATTTGATAACTGGCACAAGAGATATCAATATAGAGTGTTGCGAATGTTTCCCCAATATGTTGCTTGCCTTTAAAAATATTTACTTATTGAAAAGGTAATAGTTTTGTATAGTAAAACATTTAAAATAAAAAGAAATGTACCCTTGGAAAGTTAGCCTGCCTGTCACCTCTGTCCCTCACTCATTCAGTTCTTGCCCCCAGGGCTAGGAGTTATCAGTGTTTTGTGTACCTTTCTGGAGCCGTTCTATGCACTTGTACAATGCTTATCTTTTCACTTCTGTGTTTGTTTTTACATTACAACAAAATCTTCTGTTATACACAGAGTTTAAATGCTTCTGCAGTTACCTTTATGAACTTTTTCTTCTTGCGTGGCCCCTGGTTAATGTGTATTGTGTAGGAAGTCTATTCATACTCCCAGATTAAAAACGATTTTCCTCTAAGAACCTTCCCCTCCCACACACAAAAAACAAAAAGATACTTTCAACAATAAAGATAAATTAAAAAACAAACAACACCCCCCCCACAAAAGTACAAGAAAACGACAACAAAACCTGATTTTCCTCTAATGGTTTTACACCTTAGTTTTTACATCTGTATCTTAAACCATCTGGGTTTTGCACTTAGAGTCTGAGTTGGGAATCTAAAGGGTTTCCTCGGTGGCTCCACTGTCATTTAATGCGGCCTCTCCAAGGGGTCCAAATCATTGAATACCAGGACAATGTTGCTGCTGTAGAATCAGCCGCCGCCGCCGGGGACGGCTCGGTCCCACAGGTCCCCCTGCTGCGCGCTCTGCGCGCCCGGGGCTGCCCCCTTTGCGGGGCGCGCTCCCGCCCGAGAGGCGCCCTGCTCCGCGCCGCGCCGCCCCCTGCGCCCGGGGTCGCGCGCTCCCGCTGCCCCCGCGCGTCTCCGGGCCTCCCTGCGGGACTCCCCGCCCCGGCGCCGCTTCCTCTGCGGCCCTGCAGGCTCCTGGCGCCCAGGCCTCCTTGCTCCTCGCTGGACCCGCTCTCCTGCCCGCGGTCCCGATCGCTGGCCCGGTGGACGCGGGGGCGGCCCCCCGGAGGCGGCTGGCGTCTCCCCGCGCTGTGCTGCCAGGGCGCGCGGCCTGTCCCTGCAGGGGTGCGCTCGGGAGCCACGGGCCGTGGCAGAAAGGGTGGTTTTTCTGGCAGCGCTTTAGAGAGTCCCGTCCTGGCGTGGAGTGCTGGGTTTTGGACCATAGGGGTAGCGGGCTTTCCACTGTCTTCAGCCTTTTGTAGGAACCGGGGAACTTGGGGGAGCCCCTGAAGGAGAGTCTCGGTGCAGCGTTAGAGGTTGGGGCGCAGCGTGGTCCCTTTCCGTGGACGCAAAGGCCTCGGTGAGCTTTCTAAAGCAAATCTCGGGTTGTAATCCCCTGGCTCTCTGCTTTCTAACATAGTCTTCAAGTTCATGCTGAAAAGTGTAGTTAGTCCCAGGGTTTTCCATTCTCTCCGCGAGGAATGAATCTCTGTTGGGGAAGATGAGGAACTTGCTGTTAAATGTATTATTTTGCTAGGAATATATTGTTTGTCTTGAAAAGATTAGGCTCTCAGTCTCTGGTGGAGATTACACTGTGTGCATATATGGAAACACCATGTGGACATTGATGCTGGAAATGTTTATTTTAGACACCGACTGAGGATGATAAAATAAATGGACTAAGAAAATGAGTCGTAAAACACCGTAAATTTAGAGTCTAGAAATATGTAATAAATGTATAAGATTTATCAATGGTTATCCCTAGTTTGGGGATTACGGATAAATTTAGTTTTTCTAATTTATACTTTGTGATTTTTTTGTGTGTGTGGCTATAAATACTATTACTTGTGTAATAAAAATAAGAAACTCAAATCATTTTAAGAAAACAAAAATAGAACGCCAAGCAACTAAATTAAATTAAAATCTCATGAATTCTATAAAAACAGAACTGGCTAGTCACTGCTTATGTGCCAAGAAAGAAATAATAGGGCTGCCCTGGTGGTGGCTCAGTGGCTGAGCGGTGACCTATAAACCAGGAGGTCAGGGGTTTGAAATCAGGGCCTGTGCCTGGGTTGCAGGCTTGATCCCCCAGTAGGGGGCGTGCAGGAGGCAGCCAATCAGTGACTCTCATTGCTGTTTCTCTCCCTCTCCCTTCTTCTTTGAAATCAATAAAAACATTAAAAAAAGAGAAATAGGGGTCACAGACATGCTCTTACATACGTGTGTGTATGTATACATACTATTTCTATCACTATGTGTATATATATGTGTATATGCATATATATATTTTTAAATCTAATAACTGGGGTGAAAGAACAGAGGAAAATGCCATTTATTGTGTTAAAATCCAGACCTATCATTATTCTTATGTCACAGATGAGGAAACTGAATGACAGAGAATTTAAATTACTTAAGATCAGAAAGTCAAAAAGTGGAAAAGCCAAGATTTGAACCCAGGCAGAGGAGGGTTCAGAACCTTGCTGAGCCACTGCTGTACTGATACCAACCTTACAGGTGTTTTGAGGAGCGATTACAAATGCAGGGCTTGGAACAGGGCTGGCACCAAGCAACTGGTCAGTGACGATCAGCCTTTAATATTCTCATTAGGATGCTGGAATGAGGGCCGGCAGCGTTTTAAGTGTTGCTGGTGGTCTGTTCTGAGAAATTGTTTCCATTTTACTTTAGTTTTTATTTAAGCAAAACAAATACGTGCTTGTGCTAATTTAAAACACCACCACCACCGCCGCCGCAGCAGCAACTGTAAAATCAATTTCTCTGATTCCACCCTCTAGAGCTAACTACTGGGTGTACCTATTACGATATTACTGCATTTTATCAGAACTCTGATCCAGCAGCCAACAGGTGTGAAGTCAGATTGTACATCCTGGTTTACAAGCCCGTTTTTCTTCCCAAACAATACATTTGGGCACATTTTCTGTTTCAGTGCATAAAGGATCTACTTCATTTTTTAAGAGGGATGCTTGGAGTGCCAGCGCAGGTATGGACAATGATTTAAAGAAAGTAAAATCTCTGCAAATTTAGGTGGCTCCTGCCTTTCAGCTCTGGCCAACAAAGAAGCTGTGTGCATACACCGAGTGCCCTGGGCCCATGTGGCTACAGAAGGTGCCAGCCCAGAGGTGGGGCTTTGGAGCCAAGGTCTGGCCAGTCTGATCCTAAAAAGTTATTTGTCAGGAAGAAAACAGCCTTCCCTAAATGGAACCTGAAGACTGAATTTGCCAGTAAAAGGGCACAGTTTTTTGTGGGGGGTGTTTTGATTTGGGGCTCTGGGGAGGTGAAATGGAGTTTTAGAGAGGCCTCAGGTCACTTCCTGAGACTGGAAGGATGAGTGAGAAGGCAGACAGTGAAAGATTTGTTAGCGCGAAATGGTGGGTCAGGGCCCAGGGCACCGGCCAAAGAGAGGAAGGTGCCAGAAGGCGAAGACAGGGCCCCCAGGCATAGGCTGGGTTTCAGCAACCCCTTCGTGGTCTGAGTGCCTTTGGGCAGGTTGCAACTGGGCAGACGTGGACTGAAGCCAGGCCAGTCCCTACTCATGTATAACTTACAAAACTGTCTTATTCTCTCAGGGCCGTGTTTCCTCGTGGGCAGCGTACCCTGCAGTGTGAGATGCAAACTGGTGCGATATGGCATGTTCTCTGCCCGCCCTCCTGTGACACGTGTTCAGTGAGCCCGTCCCCTGGGCCAGGCGCTGTGCTTGGCACGGGGCACTGTATGTGAACTAAACAGGGGTGCTCTCTGCTTTGGGGACACTTACAGTCTGGAGCAGCGACTTTCAACCTTTCTCATCTCATGACACACACAAGCTAATTACTAAAACTGCAGCACACCAAAAAGCATATTTTTTGCTGGTCTGACCAAAAAGAAAAAAAGGTATAATTTTGATTTATTTACACTGGATGGCTATTGTTGTATTGGCTCTTGTCATTTAAAAAACAAAAATGCTTTTTATTGATTTTAGAGAGAGGGAGAGAGAGAAACATCGGTCGGCTGCCTCCTGCATGCCTCCTACTGGGGATTAAGCCCGAAACTTAGGCATGTGCCCTGACTGGGAATCAAACCTTCGACCTCTTGGTGCATCAGAGGATGCTCAGCCAACTGAGCTACACCAACCAGGGCTCTTACAATTTTTTTATTTGACAATCTAAAGGACAAAAGATCAGTGCCCCTGACTAAATAGTCAGGTATTGCAAGTTTTAAAAATTCTTGTGGCATACCAGTTGAAAATCGCTGATCTATTGTGATGGCCAGACAAAGCACCACCCCACCCAAATATGTAAAACCACCATGACGAGTGCTGGTAAAGACAGAGGAGAGGTCCTGGTAGGAGGATGGGGGAGGGGCCGAGGGGCAAAGGGAAGGGATGTTGGGTGGTTTTCCTGTCCATCCCACCCATGCAGGCCTTGCTTAAATAGGGCTCAGATAGGCAGAAAGATCTATGTACCTTCAAGTCTGGCTTATTTTACCTATTAAACACCTTGGAATTTACCCAGCCCACCATCCTCTCCGTCACTTCCCCAGTCTAAGCCCCATCTTCTCTCGCCTGTGGAACAAATCAGCCTTCATCCACTTTGACCCACCCTTTGAGCCATGCTCCAGTAACAGCCAGAAGAATCATTTATTTAAAAGTCAATCTGATTATGTCCCCTCCAGCCAAAGCCCTCATATTTCTTATTGTTCTAGGATAATTCTTACTAAGTGCCCCAGGCCATCCACAGCTGGCCTCTACCTACTCCCGGTCTCCTAGGACCAGCCCCAACGGCCAAACTCCCCTCCCTGCTCTTCTTTTCTAGCCTCTATTAAATCCACCCTCCCTCCAGCCCTGGAACCGCTGCTCAGGTTGTTCCTGGTGTCTCTACCCCCAGTCTCTTCCCTTGTCAACTTCCACCCTTTCTTCCCGAGCCTTCTAGGTTGTCACTTCTCTGCCTGCTCCTGCAGCCTTGTCTCGTGCCCCTCCCAGCTTTGTGTTCTTAGTTGGGATGCTGTGTTAAGAACATGGCCACACTACAGGGCAGGAAGCAAAATTTGCAAAGCCCCCACCCAGTTGAAATCAAGTTGTCTAAGGCATTTCCTTCCGCTTAGGGCTCTCCCCCCAGAGCCAGGAGATTCCAGTCACCGTTCTCCAAGGGAACTTGTGGGAAGTTTGGGCAGCTTGCTCTTCCTGCAGGCTCTCCGTCTCCACTGCCATCCTTTCTCCATTGCTCAGGCCAGAACCACAGGAGATCCCTGCTGCTCCCTTGCTTTTCTCACACCTCACAGGCAGTGCCATCGGCAGGTCACGCCAGCCTTACTTTCAAAATGAATCCAGAACTGGGTCACTTCACCCAAACTGCTCCTGCACTGGCCAGACCACATCTGTGCTGCATCAGGGCCATCGCCTCTTCGCTGGTCTCCAGTTCTTGCTCACCAGGTCATTTCCAATCCAGCAGCCCAGTCACTTTTTTCATGTTCTGTAATCCTGGCTAATGTCACTCCTCTGCCCAAAACCTACCAGGTTTCCTGCCTCACTCTGAAAGGTGCTCAAATCAGCAAAGTGCCTACAAGGCCCAGACACTATTGGTTGTCCCACTGTCTTAAGGTCTCTGGTTTCTTTCTGACAGACTTCTCCCTGCCAGTCACACAGCTCTCCCAGCTGGATGGGAACATCCAGGCACATCCTGACCTCATGGCCTTTGTGCTTCTCTACCCCTAAGACTGCAAAGCTCTTTATCTATTTAGCCCCACTGGAAGACTTCTTGCCTCCCTGTGCCTTTGATGGAATGTAACCTTCTCAGAGCTTTGACTGCCTTCTCCCTATGGGACACCCTATGCCCCTTCCCTGCTTAATTTTTCTCCACGGCTCTTACTCTCCCCTAACACAGTGCTTTGAGATGTTAAAATGCTGATTCTGATTCAGTGAGTTTGGGGCAGTGCCTGAGAGTCTGCCTTTCTACCAAACTCCCAAGGGATGTGAGTAGCAAGAATCTTAAGATACAATTTAATTTTAAAATTTCGTCTATTTTTGCCCTGGGTTAGAGCATTTTTTGTTGTAGAGGTTGTCCTGTGCATTGAAGGATGTTAGCAGCATCCCTAGTCTACCCACTAGATGCCAGTAACAACCCTCTTCCCTCACTTGTGACAGTCACAAAGGTCTACAAACGTTCCCAAACATCCCCTGGGGAGCAATATCGTCCCTGGTTGAAAACCACTCCCATAGGCCATAAAGATATATTGTTATATGATGTCTTGTGAAAGCTTCATATGATGCAACTGAAATCGATTTTTGTGTAAACTGTGAGGCTGGTTGCCCCCAAACTGCCACTTTGGCATGCAGATTACGTTGAGCTAAAGACAATAAAGACTCAACAGACTCAAGAAAAGCTGTTACCTCAACTGCCCCCAAGGAATTTAGATAAGGAGCCGTACCAAGAAGAGCGCCATTAACAAAGATAACTTTTTTTAACATAAGAAAGACTTCTCCATCGAGCAGGGCAAACATTTGCCCTTCCCACCTACCTGTGAAGTGTTTTGCTCCCCTTTGAAGTCCCAGAACCTTCTCCCCTTTTCCTTAGCTCAGGATGGCCTATAAAGCTCAATCAATAACCTGACTATTGGGGAGCCCTCTCATATCTTTGTGGGGCTCTCGTACATACAAAATAAAATTTTCTTTGCTTCTGTTACTCTGTCTTATGTCAACTTAATTACTAGGTCAGCCAAAGAGCCCCAAAGGGAAAGCTTTTCTCCCCTGGGGTTTGGGCAGCCAGCTGGGAGACCATGGGCTGAGCACTGCTGCTGGGTGGGGGGCTGCTGAGAAATCCTGGGACCCCTGACAAGCACCGGCAGAAATAATTCTTACCATGCCAGTCTCCTGGGCCTCTCTGGAAGTGAGATTAGCAGAATATATTTGTGTGAAAATTTGTTTTTCTCCAGTTAATGTGTTTTATGTTAATTTATTAGACCATCTGAAGAACCTAGAAGGGTGGAAGGAAAAGTTTTCCTCCCCCACATAAGCATTCTACTTCACTCCCCCCCCCCCCATATTTATTGAAAAGTCTGGCCCTAGCCAGCTTGGCTCAGTGGTTAGAGCTTCGGACTGAAGGGTCTTGGGCTCAATACCAGCCGAAGGTATGTACCTTGGTTCCAGGCTCAATCCAATCAGTGTGTCTCTCTCACATCGATGTATCTCTCTCTGTCTCTCCCCCTCCCTAAAAAAACAGGAAAGGAAAGAGAAATAGAAAGTCTGTCTTCCTCACTGCTCTGAAGTGCTGCTGCCTTTGTTATTTATTGATTTATTTTAATAAGTTCTTCTTTTTAAAATATACACATATTTTATTGATTTCAGAGAGAGGAAGGGAGGGGGAGAGAGAGGCGAAACATCAATGATGAGTCATCAATCAGCTGCCTCC
The DNA here is from genome assembly GCF_054644295.1 of Miniopterus natalensis. Taxonomy (NCBI): domain Eukaryota; kingdom Metazoa; phylum Chordata; class Mammalia; order Chiroptera; family Miniopteridae; genus Miniopterus; species Miniopterus natalensis. The sequence continues at coordinate 49,868,346 of NC_142093.1, forward strand.
TGCACGCTCCCTGCTGGGGATCCAGCCCGCAACTGGGGCTTGTGCCCTGACTGGGGATCGAACCGCAAACTCCTGGATCCAGTGTCGATGCTCAATCGCTGAGCCACGCCCGGCCAGGCCAAAAGGTTTACCTTTGATTTAAGCAAGCCCTGTGCATTGTTTCTGTGCATCTAGGTTAACTCAGCTCTGAAATAAACTGCAACCACCCTCAAGAGAGCCCATCATCTTGTTAACTATCCTGTAACCCAATCCCTGCCTTGCTTTTCCCCACCTCCCTGTAATCTTCCTTACTTTCCGCACTTTTAAATGCATAAAAGAAGCTGGAAAACTTATTTTCCAGAGCACTTGAGATCTTGCTTTCTGGCATGCATTGTCAGTTTGGCTCAAATAAACTTCTAGAAATTCCCTACAGGTCTGGAGGTTTCTTATGTAGACAATACTTAACATGTTGATGATCTCTTCTCCAGACCTCCAAAGATAAACACCCCACTTTGGGGTGATACAACCCCAACATTCCTCATTATTTATTACCCCCATACCTCTGCAAACTAAGTATGTTAAATGTTAAGTATTCTGCACCCACCAGTGCCCAAGAAGTATGTTCTGCTTTCTTTCCATTTTATCCAGCCCTAGAGATTTTTCCTCTACGCTTTCTCCCGTCCGATCGGCCACCAGTGGGTCTTGTGTAATCTTCCTTATATCTTCTCTCTGATATTAAGTGTAAAGTAAACTGTGAAACTGCTACTCCTTCAGAGCATTATCTCAGTCCTTTGAGATTTTGAGTTTGGGACTGGCCCCAAACCCTTGGCTCAAATAAACTCTAAACCTTTCTTTAGGTTTGGAATTTCTTTCCTCAACGTAGCTTTGAGGCAGTTTACAAAGGATTTATTAAGAGCATGTTTGCAATATGAAGAAAGGAGGGTAACGGGAGATAAGGTGAGTCCCATTCTGACCTGTGTTACTTTCCCCACACTGGGACAGGCCAGTGAGCAAGGACAAGTGAAACGGGGAAGCTGAGACGGACAGTTAAACAGCAGTTTGCAGCCACCTAGTAAATCCTATCTCCCCTAAACCGGGGACACTTCAGAGTAAATGGTTTGCACTTCTCCTCCCCAACCGGAGGGTAAATAGCTTAAATCACACGGCAGAAATCCAATTAGTGCCATTTGCCAACCACACCCCAGGACAGATGAAGTTAGAGAATAAACCTCATTTTGGTACATCAGCATAAAGCTGATGAATATTCTATTGACCCTCCCCTAAGACCGCCGAAACACCCAGCCTTTAAAACTCCTCAAAATGAAGGTCTCACCTCTCCTTCTCCTTCCCAAGAGCATGCCAGCACCCCACCCCTCCCCACAGGCCTGCATCTCCTAAACTCTAAGAGACCCCTGAGGCTTGCAAGCAGGGCAGCAATGGGCAGTGGCAGTTCATCCCAGACAAACCCCCTGAACCTGTCCCCAAGGCACCCTTTTCTTGACTTCTTCGTGAGCCAAAGAAGCCCAGCCTACGCTCACTTCCCCACCTTTAATAAACGTCTAAAATTCACCCGGACTCCTGTTGTGAAATTTTTCCTGCACGAAGTCAAGAACCCACACACTACTGGTTGGCCCTAGGCAGACCCGTTCAGGGCCAGGTCCCCTTTCTGGTAACAACACCACCAAGCAACTAGCTCAATTCTGATTCTATATACTGGGAGATAGCATCAGATTCCACAGGTTAAGGGCTCAGTATTATAAGACTCCCCCCACCCCCCACCCCTTCAGATGCCAATCACAAATCCAGGTTGTCACCATGTATCTGACAAACTGGCTATGGATCAGAGATTCCAACTCCCTCCTTGGGTTACACTAATTTGCTAGAGTGTCTCACATAATTCGTTTTACCTACTAGATTACCAGTTTATTATAAACAGATTTAACTCAGGAACCCACCGATGGAAAAGATGCACAAGGCAAGGTATGGGGAAAGGGTGAGGAGCTTCCCTGGTCTCTCCATGCACACCACTCTCCCTGATCTCCACGAGCTCACCAAGCTGGAAGCTCTGCAAACCCAGGCCTTTGGGATTGTCAGGAGGCTTAGTTACTTAGTCATGACTGATTAGATCATTAGCCATTGGTGATTGAACTCAATCTCCAGCCCCTCTCCAGGAAGGTTGGGGGGGGGGGGGAGGGATAGGGGTGGGACTGAAAGTTACAACCCTCTAATCTCTAGGATGACTCCAGCCTTCATCCTTCAGTGACCTGGGCCTTTCCCAAAGTCGCCTCATTAACATGACAAAAGACACCTTTATTTCTCTCAGCACTTAGGAAATTCCAAGTGTTTTAGGAGCTCTCTGCCAGGTATAGGACAAAAGCCAAATATATATTTCTTATTATCTTATTATAAACCACAATATCACAGTGGGAGAAATAAATGAGGTGGAAGATCTGGGCCCTGGCACCACCCAGTCTTTGCAGGATCATCACCCACGTCCAGCATGTGTTGCCCACTGATTTCACCTTTGGGCAGCTCTGGCTCTTAGGCTCAGCACCAGGAAATTCCACATTTTATCATGAGCTCCCTAATGTTGGGCTCTATTATTTGATATTCATATTCAATTAACATGTAGCCCTAGCCGGTGTTGCTCAGTGGTTAGAGCATCGGCCCATGGACTGAAGGGTCTTGGGTTCGATTCCAGTCAAGGGCATGTTCCTCAACCATTGCAGGCTCAATCTGGCCCTGGTTGGGGCGCGTGTGGGAGGCAATGTCTCTCTCCCACTCTCTCTGAAAAGCAATGGAAAAAATATCCTTGGGTGACAATTTAAAACAAACACCCCCCCCCCCCCCCATACATACTAACATGTATAGTATGGCACTGGCACATTTTATCTTCAAATAATACCCTGAAGTGAGATTTTTTTTTTTTAAACCTCCATTTTAAAGATTAGGAAAATGAAGTTTGAAGGTTAAGCAGCCTGCCCTCAGCCACCTATAGTGATCTGAACTACAGGTGTTCAATCCTATCTTCTGATTCTGAGACCAAGGCCTTCCCTCACTTCACTCAACCGCCTCATGCATGGATAGCATTTCCCTCCTGCTGTTTTGTAAAGCATTTCCCTCCTGCTGTTTTGTAAACTCTGGGCACTAGGAAGGTATCTAATACATAGAAGGTGCTAGTTATTGACTGTCAGACTAGCTGGGTGAAGTGAGCATCGACCTAGGATCCAGGAGATCGCGGTTGATTCCTGGTCAGGGCACATGCCCTGGTTGCAAGCTCGATCCCTGGTCAGGGGCGTGCAGGAGGCCGCCAATCAATGATGACTCCCTCATCGTTGATGTTTCTATCTCTTTTTCTCCCTCTCCCTTCCTCTCTCTGAACTCAATAAAGATATATTAAAAAAAAGAAAAAAAAAGAAAATCTCCATATAACTTTTGACTCCCTCCAAACTGGAGTTGTTCCCCATTGTCGGCAGAGGATTGGTTCCAGGACCCCCCAGATACCAAAACCTGCAGATGCTCAAGTCCCCTATATAAAATGGTGCATACAATAGAGCCTCTACATCCACAGACTCCTAACAGCAGATCAAAAACCTTACAGGTATTTATTGGGAAAAAAAATCCACATTCCATTGAACCCACAACCTCCAAAGGACCTCTCATAATCCACTAGACATGTGGATCTCACTTCATCACTTAATATTTTCAAGCCAAAGACACCAAAACCTTAAGGTAAAAAACAAACAAACAAACAAACAAGCAAAAACCCCTTAAAATAATAAAAACAGCACACCTTATACCAAAGAGCCTAGTCTTCTCCAGGTCCTTCCTTTCTTCACTCTTTCATTCACGGTGAAAAACCTCACCCTCAGTCTCAATCTCACCTTCTTTCCTATGTGGATATTATATTGAAAACCTTAGCCTCTTTTGCAGACAATTTTGATTCTCTCTTGGTTTATTAGTGACTGTTCAATGCCTTTTTTGCACAGATCTCCCTGGGGCTGAAGCGTCAGTTAATTGGCACTCTCGGCCCACTCCTTGCCCCAGGGACCTGGCCGCTTTGGGTCCTCATCAAGAATGCAGCCTTTTTAGGTGAAACTGGTTTGGAAAGCTGTAGAGGGACCCCACTGCGGGGTAAAACACAAATTTTGCCCAGAACTGAAGGGAATTAGGGGTTGGTGGCGGTAAGAGCGGACAGCAGGCTGTTTCTGGCAGAGCGGTGAGAGCCCGCCTGAAGAAAGCGTGCTGGGGGTGCCACTAATACAGATTAACGATGCACAGCAAGGTGACCAGGGCCAAACATCGAGCACCAAATTTTGCAGTGCAGAAATTAAAGCAGTTTATTGGCAGGTGCCAAGCAAGGAGGCGTAGTGAGCTAGTGCTCAAAATCCTAACTCCCTGCAGGCTTTTGAGCAGGGGTCTTTAGAGGCCGAGATGGAGGATTAGGGGTTGGGGTCGAGGGTGAAGCTGACTGGCTGGCTCTTGCATAAGCTTAGGCGGTATCCCTCAGTCTGGTTAATTCATTTCCTGATGCCATCTGGCCTTTCTCACTGCGGTGGGGTGATCTAACCAGGCTGAGGAACCAAGATCATGCAAAATAGCTCATGACCGTGCATCAGTGAAGCAAAAAGCAGAAACTAAACATCTTGTGACCTTTGTTATTGTTTAAGCTATGGTTGTTTTGTTCTTAACTAACTACATTTTTCTATGATCTCAAACAAAGTGTACTTTTACATATTTTCCCTGGAACCTGCTTTACAGAGGGCCTCTAGGACATGACTGACTGACATACTTTATCATCTTTGACTATGAGTGACTAATACCTTTTCTTTGACTATAAACCATGTAACAACCAAAGCAATTGAAATATATATTTTTTCCAATCCTCTACTGAGGATATCTCTTCCATTGCTTTCAGAGAGAGTGGAAGGGAGAGAGAGAAACATGATGTGAGAGAGACTAATGATTGGTTGCCTCCAGCACCTGCTCCAGCCATGGCCAGGGATGGAGCCTGCAACCAAGGTACATGCCCTTGGCCAGAATCAAACCCGGGACCCTTCAGTCCTCAGGCCTATGCTCTAACCACTGAGCCAAACCGGCCAGGGCAATGGAAACATTTTTAGTTAAAGCCTATGCCTATATCTGTAGCCTCTATGGTCCATTACCTAAACATGTTTATTGCTGACTGCCGGTTTTAGACCTTCGAGACCATCCAGTCCAACTCCCTCTTTTTCTACCTAGAAAGTGCCCATTACCAACCCCCTCCCGCCGTCCCCTCCCCCTCACACCCCCAGCTCTGTGCCCACCATTCTCTGAATATTGTTTCATACGCTCAGGCCCATGACTCCCTCCTTCCTGGGGGGAGGTCTATGGTAAACCTGTTTCCTCACCCACAGTCCCCCCAGGAAGTCCCTAGACCGCCTGGAGTCCATCAGCAGCTGTCTGCAAGGTGCCTCTACCCACCACACCTCCTCCTGGATTCTATCCCAGCTCCTTAAAGGGGCGGGGTTCAAACCTCAGACTTGGGAGGAGACTGGGCTGGGCTCCAGGGTAACCCTGGACATGTTACTTAACCTCTCTGAGCCTCGGCTTCCTCCAGGTAAAATGGCAAGAGCGATGGCAGTTCCCTTGATGGTGGCTGTGGGGATGAAATGTCCAACAGGGCCAGTCAGCATCTGCTGTTATTAGGGGTTCTGGTCTCCAGGCAATCCGTGATACAGCTGGATGTCTGTCCCGCCTGCGAGGGCTGTCCTTTCACTTGGTTCGTTTCTTGTCTGCAGAGTACCTACCATACCTATGCTCCTGAAGCAGCCAGCTCAATTATTGAGGGCCCCCGCCTCCACTGTTTCCAGGGGAGATAGCATGTTGGGGTCGGGGGTCAGGGAAGAGCCTAGAGCCCGCCTCCTCCAAGTGATTAGTGCTGTGACCTGGGGCATGCAACTTCATATCTCGGCTGCTGCTGCCTCATCCTTCTAGTTCTTTCACATGCTTTTCTCTGACATTCTAAGTTGCTCAAAAAATACTAAAGCAATGTGCCCCAGCCTGGGGCTGGGCAGAACCCATTCCAGACAGCAGAGCTTGTTTGTTTTCATTATGTTGAGTATTTATGCCGTGCTAAGCACCATACATATTTAATCCTCAAAATAGTCCTCCAAGGGTAATTGCTTTATCCCCATATTACAGATGAGAAAACTGAGACTCAGAAGATTGAAAAACTCACCTAAATCATGTAGTGTATTAGTTCGTTCTTGCTGCCTCATAAACCACCTAATAACTTATGATTTAAAACAGCAAACATTTATTTCTCACGATTTTGTGAGTTTGCAGGGTTAGCTCAGTGGGGGTTGGGTGTCCAAGGGGTCTTGTACCGAGGGGTGGTGGTGAAAGGAGTTCAGTGCCAGCTAGGTGATGGGAATGTGCCACACATCTCTCAGTATTCAGCGGGGTTTGTACAGAGTGGTTGCAAAAGTAGCAGGAGGGCAAGCACCGCACGCTCCAAGTCTGGCCTGCATCACATTTGCTCTCCTACTGGCCACAGCAGGTCATAGGCCAAGTCCTGGGTATGGGAGGGGACCACCCGAGGGGTGGATACAGGGGGGAGGATCACTGCTGCCATTTTCTCCGACCACAAATCTACCGTATATGATTCACAAGTGTACAACCGGAATTCAAATCCAAGTTGTCAGATTAGAAAGTTCGAAACTGTCTTGGAGTGGCTGCCCAGGTCTGATCATCTAGAACACTCCATGCATGGCCAAACTAAGCCAATGACGTTTCTACACACACCGGCAACTGTTTTGCATATGGTTGTCAACCACAAACAAAAATTATAGTTTTAAATGATTGTTCTGCTTCACGGGTTGTTTTCGTCGTTAGATGCGCCAGGTATATTTGGATCTCCTTTGCTTATCCTGTATCACCTCCGCGCAAGTCTTTTGTATTATTTTCTTTACTTCTGTTGGATTATCATTATTCTTTCTATGATGTCTATACTCTCTCATAATTGAACTTTTCTTTCTTGTTTTAATCCTCGCTTGAGGATATTTTTTTCCATTGCTTTACAGAGAGAGTGGAAGGGAGGGAGAGAGAGAAACATCGATGTGGGAGACACATCGACTGGTTGCCTCCCGCACGCACCCCGACGGGGGATCGAGCCTGCAACAGAGGCAATGTGCCCTTGACCGGAATTGAACCCGAGACCTTTCATTCCGCGGGCCGACGCTGCAACCACTGAGCAAAACTAGCCAGGGCTTTTATTTCTGAAATGATTTTTTTCTTTTACTATTTTTTCCGTGTGTCTGTCCAGGTCATTGTTTAGTAACATGTCTGACTCAGTGAATATATTTGACTAAAAAACATAATTCCTTTTTCTTTACTGCACTACATTTTATTTTCCCTAGGATTAACAACTGTCTTTCCCAGTTGCATAGTCACCTGGTCGTTTTATTTCAGGGTTCCTTGTCTGCGTTAAGAGCTTCTCTCAAAGCTCTACCTTTTTTCTTACTCTCTTTCAGCTTCGTTTGAAGTGTTAGGTTAGTTTTCATGTGCTTTGTGTCTGCATTTCACTGCTGTCTTCTAGTCAGAATGTTTTAGTTTACTTTTCTCTTATAACATTTTATGTGTGGCTCGATCATATCCCCCCACCCTTCCTTTTAAAGTTTAAATGAAATATATTAACCGGGACGACTGGGAGGACATTTCTGTGGAGAGGGGAATGGCCTAGGGCACCTTTCTCAGCTTCACGGCTTGAGGGCTCCCTTTGCTATTGTGAAAGCCTCAGAATAACCTGCTTCCCTGCCTCTGAGAACTGCTCCCCTTTCAGAAGAGTTTTTCTGCTCTTTCCTGCACGCCTCCGGTCTTACCTGCCCAGGTAGTATTCTCACGTTGGAGGCCGTGTTTTGCTGCTATGGTACTCCTAGGGCTCTGCTTTATCCTGGACCTTCCCTGCTCCCAACTGTTAGCACCTTCCCTCTCCCTTATCCCCAGTACTACTTCCCTGCTTTATTCGGTTTCTCAACCTTCTGGAAGGAAATGTTTGCTGGATAGTTATGAAATCTTCAGGGTTTAGATGACCGTGACACTATTCGATCTCTTGGTGCTTCTGTCACAGGTTTTGCACTCACCCACTCGGAGCCTGTGATGACTTCTTCCAGCTTTGCACTTCCTCTCAGACCTGTTTGTCCTGTTTGATGCAGTATACATGAGGGCTTGGGACAGGGTGGTGACGATGAAGGTGGAGAGAACTGGACAATAGGAGAGAGAATTTGGTGATATAACCAGGAGGAATTGATGGCGGATCTGATGACCCTGGCAGGTTTGGCTCAATGGTTAGAGCGTTGGCCTGTGGACTGAAGGGTCCCAGGTTCTGTTCCAGCCAAGGGCACATACCCTGGTTGCAGGAGTGTGCGGGAGGCAACCAATGGATGTGTCTCTCTCTCTCTCCCTTCCACTCTCTCTGAAAAGCAATGGAAAAAATATCCTTGGGTGGGGATTAAAAAAATAAATAAATGGTGGGTCTGATGTAGAAGAAGGGTCAAGTGTGATCTTAGTGACGCTTTGGCATGAACAACTGAGTTGGTGCTGTCATTTGCAGAGATGGGGAAGACGGGGCCAAGAATGACTGGTGGTGAGGGAAGCAAGTGGCCCTGGGGTTGTAAGTGGAACTATCCATGAATGCAGTTGGATACGGGTTTAGAACTCAAGGGGAACATCTAGTCCAGAAATATAAATTTATAGAGGTCTTCAAAACTCTTAGTCAGTCTGGGCTGCTGTAACAAATTACCATAGATCGGGCGGCTGAGCCAGCATTCTGGCCTCTGCCAAGGGCACTCATCCCACTCACCAGGGCTCTACCTTCGTGACTAAGTCTATCTCAAAGGCCCCACCTCCATATATCGTTACATTGGGAATTAGATTTCAGTGTATGAATCTGGAGGCCGGGGAACATTCAGCCCACATCAATATGCTGATAAACATAAAGCCACGGGCCTGAATGAGCCCCTTAGGATGTGCCATCAGACAGCGTGGTGGCCAAGGACTGGCTCCTGAGGCGATATACACGACGCATTTATAGGTGGCTGGAGGAGGAACCAGCGAAGACTGTGAGGGGGGCTGTGGAGGTGGGAGAATCCGGAGAAAGTGGTGCTGTGAGGCTAAGAGGAGCTTTTCAGGAAGAGGGACTGACCAACCCCAGGTGGAAGCTGCCGAGAGGCTGAATTGAGTACAAAACTATATATATCCGTCTGTTGGAGGTGACAACATGAAGGTCACTGGAGACCTTGACAGGAGCAGCCTCAGAGGAGTGTAGGGACAGAAACCAGATTAGAACAGGCGGAGAGGATGAGAGCTGAGAAAGGGCAGATGGCTGGTGGAGACATTTTGATGTGAGGGAGGGAGGCGATAGCTGAAAAAGTATGTAGTGGGTCAAGGGAGTTTTTGCTTGTCATTTTAAAAAATGTTTTTATTGATTTTTTGAGAGAGAGAGAGAGAGGAAGGGGGAGGGAGAGAGAAAGAAACATTGATCTGTTGCCACCTGTACACACTCCTACTGGGGATCAAACCTGCAACCTGGGCATGTACCCTGACCGGGAACCAAACTGGTGACCTTTCAGTGCATGGGATGACCCCCAACCGAGCCACATCAGCCAGGGTACTTTTCATGTTTTTTGAAGATGGGAAACAGAAGCATGCTTGCATACTAATGAAATGATTCAGTAAAGGAGAGATTTGTGGTGCAGAAGTCCCTGAGAAGGTAAAAGGGTGTAGGGTCCAGTGCACAAGGGGAGGGATTTGTCTTTTAAGAGCAGGGGCACCTTTACTGGTAACAGGAGGGAAATCAGAGAACAGACTACTTGAGGGTTTATAGATCTGGTGGTAGGATGATGAATATGTCCCCCTACGAAGGCTTCTATTTTCTCACTGCAGTGTGGTGAGGTGAGGTCATCAGCAGAGAAAGGGGAAGATTAGGGGAGAGAGGGGAGAATGTAAAAGATATCTGAGTGGGAAACTTACTAGGGAAATCTTGATGGATCGGTTTGTGTCATAGTTTAAAATGGGTCATTTAGCCCGGCCGGGCATGGCTCAGTGATTGAGCATCGACCTAGGATCCAGATCCAGGAGGTCACGGTTCGATTCCCGGTCGGGGCTCATGCCTGGATTGTAGGCTCAATCCTGTCAGGGGCGTGCAAGAGGTAGCCGATCATCTCTCTCATCGTTGATGTTTCAACTTTCTCTCCCTCTCCCTTCCTCTCTCTGAAATCAATAAAAGGTATATATATATATATATATATATATATTTAAAAGGGTCATCTATGCTCCCTTCCTTCCTTTCTTCTTTGCTACTTGGGACCCAGTGAGGTAGAAGGCTATGGAAGGTGGTGATCCAAAGAGGGGCCAGGGCTGAGTAAGGCAGCAGCCCAGCAAAGGTAGGGAGACTGGGTACATGAAAGAGCACCGAGGGGAGAGAGGGGAAAGTGGGTTTAAATATGAAGGTGTAGCAGGTAAGGAACTTTTGTAACTGTAAAGTGTGACCTGCCCAGAAGATCTTGCCTCTTAAGCACAAACTGCTCAGTTATTGCTCTTCTAGAAGAAAATCATCACTGAATGGGAACAGGTCACTGATACAGAACAACACATGAAGAAATTAGAACTTTATTATAAACATTTATTATAAACTGATTTTGTATTAAGACACTTTGAAACTTTAAAAACTATATGTAACTTAAGCTTACTATTTTAATGTACTTCATGTTCCACTTTTCAATCTAGAAAATACAAAGAGCTTCAAAAAAACCAAAACATGTATCTAACAGAGAGAAAAAAACTAAATAGCTTTGAGAAAACTAATGAATATAAAAATACCTCACCCCAAACTAAAACAAACCCAATCAAGAAACAGATTCTGCAAAGCCTATTAATTCTCCAATTTAAAATAAATGACTTCCCAAGGGAAAAATACTTCCATCATCATAGCAATTTGATGAATAAAAGCAAAGCCACTCTCATTAAGGGAAATTACATTATATATAAGAAAAATGTAATGCTTTTAGAAAATGAAGAAAAGTAACTTCCATGTTGGAGTTATCAAGCATACTAAATACTTTTTAAATTTTTAATTTTTTAATTTATTGATCTGAGAGAGAGAAAGAGAGAAAGAGACATCAATTTGTTGTTCCACTTATTTCTGCATTCACTGGTTGCTTCTTGCATGTGCCCTGACTGGGGATCAAACCCACAAGCTGGGCATATCGGGACAACGCTCCAACAACCTGCTACCCAGCCTGGGCCTAAATACTTTCTGTTCACCTGGCCTTTGTTAGAAGTTAAAGTACCTGCTTACATGAGAAAAGTGCTATGAACATGAACATCATGAAACCAAGCTCCTCAGTGAGTTTTCAGTTTAACCTCAGGAGAATCAACCCAAGAGCTTCAAAATCCAAGGATAGACTGGTCCCAGAGCATTTCCTCCTCTGTCCTTTCTTCGCCTTGTTCCTTTTTCTCTTTTCTACGCTTACGATCCTCTTTCTTAGAGGCTACATCTCGTCTTTTTTTCTCCCTTTGACTCTTAAGCTTTTCTGTACCAATCCTGACTGTTTCCACCTCTGTTTTGTTATTTTGGATGCTCTTGTGTTTGTCTAAATCTATTTCCTCACAACCCTTTTTCTTCTTATGCTTGGTCTGCTTCTCCTCTGATTTTTCTCTGCCTTCTTCCAGGTGCCTTTTTCTCTTCTGATGTATCCATTTATGACTGGCTTTATGGGCACTGGTACTGTTTTCTGAGACGTGCTTGTAAACTCTAGATTCTACATTGTATGAGCTATAATTATACTCTTGCTGACTAAGGTTCAGGGGTACTGGTTTTTCTGAGAAATAGTCCCTGGTGAATTGACAGTAGCTCGGGGAGTCTAGTCTCAGCCTGCTGTCATGAGCTGGTGGCCACCGAGGTAACTGGTTTTCCACTCTCTGTGAAATACTGTATGATCTTGCGTGGGTCTGGATGGTTTCAGATGGGAGTCTTTGATCAAACATTCTATATCTGGGTCTGAAATCAATCTCTTCTTTGTACCTACAGGTTTCCAAATAGTCCTCTCTCATCTCTCTGAAACAAGTCTTTGGTTCTAAGCCTCTGGCTTTCTGCACTCTGATATAATCTTCAAGTTCATCTTGAAAAGAGTCATATGTCTTCTTTGAATGCTTCATCAGGTTGACAACAAGGGATTCTCTGTAGAGAAGATAAAATAAAATTCTTCTTACTAGTTTATTTTGAATATATCTTTGCTCTTGAAGAGAGTTTCAAAACAGAACATAGAAGCCCAAACAAATTAAAACCGAATTCAGTATGAAAGTTAAGTATCATGACATTATATGTCAAAAAGGAACATCCGGATAATCAAGTATCTCCCAGGCTGCCCACAGGGAACTTTATCATTCTCAGAAGAGGCATAAGGGGGCTGAGAGGAGCTGACATGTAAGATTTTGTTTTGGGGTAAAAATGTAAGGCATGTAGAAATGTGTAGATAAGAACTACACATCCATGGTTGGTGGCCTGATCTAAATGTTCATATATTTCCTAAAGTTTTGATTAATTAGCTTCATGTACATTGTTTTCTTTTTTTGTTGTAAATTCTTGTACATTGTTTTCTAAGAGAACAGAACCATGAAGAAGTAATTCAATCTTTAAAATTTTAGTTCACCAAATAAAATTAAACACACATACTCACCTGACTAGAGTACTACAGAACTTAAAAATAAAAGGATGCTTATAAAATGGTCTGGGAATGCTAGAAATCAGAAATTCGGCTATGAGATAAAACTCTTAGGTACAGTACAGGGCATGAGGGAAAATGAGAGAACACAGTTCTGCCTCTTCTCTATGGGCTTGGATTCATTCCATGATTTCTGCTTGGTGGGAAAGCATTCTAGGATGCCTTCTAGTCTGTTCTCTATCAAACTGCTAGTGGGAGAGTTAGGGAGGACATGGAGGTGAAAGCTGAGAGAGGAGTTAATCTGAGGTACAGAGAAGTTTCAGAAAAAATTTAGAATACATATACTAGTTTTTGTTTGCTTGTTTGGTTCTTTTTTGGGGGGTGAGGGGCCGCACTATTCCCGCTTCTCTTCTTTTACCCTACCTAAAATCCTACATAAGTACAAATATAGCAGAAAATGTACTTACTATGAGATGATAATGCCCTAGATATTTCTGGTGATACATTTTTATCTCCAAAAATTAGGAGGTAGCATAACCCATGCAGAATCAAACATTCCTCCCTTTAAAAGAAAAATAAGCTAACATAGCACTCTGGAGTCACTAATGATCAGCCATCTTATCTGCAGATTTGAGATTAAAAAGGTGGTCTACATGAAGCCTAATTTGGTGAGTCAGAAAATGTAACTACTATTCAACTTAAATAGTATAAAAATTCTGAATAAATAAAATAACAAATATTTGATTAAATATATACAAAAAATTTGAACAGACACTTAAGAATAAACCAGCGGTTGAGCATTGACCTAGGATCCAGGAGATCGAGGTTTGATTCTCGGTCAGGGCACATGGCAGGGTTGGGGCCTCGATCCCCAGTCGGGGCTGTGCAGGAGACAGCCAATCAATGACTCTCTTATCATTGATGTTTTTTTCTCTCTCTCTCTCTCTCTCTCTCGCCCTCTCCCTTCCTCTCTCTGAAATCGATAAAGATATATTTAAAAAAAAAAAAAGAATACATACAAATGGCCAATAAACACATGAAAAGATATCATTAGTGGTAAGTCAATGTCAAATAAAACCATAATGAGATACCACCATGCACCCATTAGAATGACTGAAATGAAAAAGACTGACAATACCAGTGTTGATGAGGATGCAGAACAACTGGAATTCTCTTACATTGTTGGTGAGGACGTAAAATGGTACAATCACTTAGAAAACAGGTTAGTGGTTTCTGAGGAAGTTAAACAGACACCTACCACAGGGGCTGGTTATTCTACTCCTAGATATTTACCCCAAAGAAAAGAAAATATATGTCCATACAAAGACATGAGTGTTCATAGCAGTTTTATTTGTAATAGGCCCAGAAAGGAAAATACCCAAATGTTTGTAGATCAACAGATGAATGGATAAATCAAATAAATAGTGGTATATTCATACAATGGAATACTATCAGTGATAAAAAGGAATAAACTACTCAGACACTCAACAACATGGATGAATCTCAAAATAATGATGCTGAGTGAAAGAAGTCGACAGCCCTAACTGGTCTGGCTCAGTGGTTAGAGCACTAGCCCATGGACTGTAGGGTCCCGAGTTTGATTCTGACCAAGGGCACATACCTTGGTTGCAGGCTCCATCCCTGGCTCCAACTGGGGCATGTGTGGGAGGCAACCAATTGATGTGTCTCTCTCACATCGAGGTTTCTCTCTCTCCCTTCTACTCTTTCTGAGAAGCAATAGAAAAAATATCCTTGGGTGAGGATAGGAAAAAAAAAAGTCTGACAAAAGAGTACCTATACGACACTATTTACATAAATCTCTAAAAAATGCAAATCAATCTGTAGAAACAGTGATGCATCAAGATGAGGCAGGAAGAGTTGGGAGGGAGCGACTATAAAGGGCATTTCTTTTGGTATGGATATGTTTACTACCTTGATTGTGTTGGTAATTTTATGGGCATATACATCTGTCAAAACCCATCAAATTGTATACTTTAAATATGTACAGTTTATTGTACATCAACTATACCTAAATAAAGCTGTATTTAAAATGTCACTAACAAGATTGAAAATATGTTGATAATTGTTGAAATTGAATGATATGTACATGAGAGTTCATATTACTAACTCTTCTCTACTTTTATGTTTGAAAAATTTAATAATAAAAAGACTTTACACACAATACAATATACAGATGATGGATTACAGAATTGTACACCTGAAACCTATAATTTTATTAACCAGTGTCACCCGAATAAATTCAATAAAAAAGAAAAATAAGGAAAAGAAATATTTTACTTCACACTCACTAATCAAAATGACAAATGATATTAAGTGTAAGGATGGAAACTTCATTCATTGTTGGTGGGCATGTAAAATGTTGTAGCCACTTTGAAAAACAGTTTGGGAGTTTCTCAAAATTTTAAACAGAGAGTTACCATATGACCCAGAAATTTCACTCTTAGATATATACCCAAGGGAACTGAAAACCTATGTCCACATAAAAACTTGCATACAAATGTTCATAGCAGCATTATTCATAACAGCTAAAAAGTAGAAAAAACTCAATGTCCATCAACTGATGAATGGGGGAAATGTGGTATACTCATACAATGGAATATTATTTAGCAATAAAAAAGAATGAATTATTGATACATGGTACAACATGTATGACCCTTGAAGACATGTTAAGAAATGAGTCACAAAAGGCCGCAAACGGTGCAGAAATCAATAAAGAGGTAAATGGAACCTTACCCTTACCAGGCTGAGTACTTGGTGGAGAAATCTGATCATATTCACCCATTAACTGCTTCAGTTTCCTAGCATGAACTTTCCCCAACCGTGAGACTGCGAAACTGGGGAGCTAAAAGACACGATACAAAGATTGCAAAATTTATTTTTGTCCACTACTTCACTCCCAGTCACCTGAAAACAACCATAATATTATTATAAAGATTAAATCATTCAAAGTTTAGAATTCTATCATCAACATAGATTGTCTGAAAATTCACAAACTCCATCTTCAATGTCTTACTTTGCTTCCTGAAAATCTGCAACTAAAGCTCACTTTCTGAGCAAATATTTTACCGTGGAAAAAGTAATATTTTGTTTATTAGAACAAAGTGACGCCAAATTTATACCTCGTAATTTTTAATATATTTAGTCTGAACTAAGAGTTTAAAAATAGTTTTGTTTTCAAATCAAAGTATCAGCTTCAGTAGAAATAACCCTATGATTTAGAAGCCTTTTATTTTCAACTGACTGTATAATGTGAAATCCTTTGTGATTCAAACTATATTTCTACTCCACATATGCCTTTTACAAAAGGTATCTGTAAAAAGTTCAGTCTTGGCACTCTCCCTACAGGGAGCACGCCCATGCCATTCCCTTCCCCGTCTCCTTGCCCCACAGGCATGTATCCCCTACCCTCTAAGGAACCCTTTGAGACTTGCAACCAGGGGAGCAATAGGCAGCAGTAGCTCATCCAGGGCTCATCTCTTGAATCTGTCTCCAAGGCCCCTTTTCTCTCTCTGACTTCTGAGGGAGCCAAAGCAGCACAACCTAGGCTCTCCTGTTGCTGCTTCTATGCCCTCCCTTGTTTCACTGTCCTAAGTATATTTTTGCTGGGGTCAATAAATTCTTACTTACTTTGCTACAAAAAAAAAAAAAAAAATTCAGTCTTTGTTCATTCACATGGTATCAATGAATAAAATAAAGGAAGGTAAGACAGGTCATATTAAAATTTAAGTAGTATTTTTATTTTTATTTTATTTTAAAAAAAATATATCTTTATTGATTTCAGAGAAAGGAAAGGAGAGGGAGAGAGATAGAAACATCAATGATGAGAGAGTCATTGATCAAGCCCGCAACCTGGGCATGTGTCCTGACCAGGAATCGAACCCCGATCGCCTGGATCCCAGGTTGACGCTCAACCCCTGAGCCATGCCCAGCCGGGCTAAGTAGTATTTTTAATCTTCAACTAGATATCATTTCATATACCATTTCAAATCTTAATTTCCTGAATGCTTGGAAGACCATACTACTAGCTTTTTGCTCATTAGAATTTTGGTATGAAAATATTTAGCAAGCCTATAATACGAAATATATTTTTACTTAGTCCAGAAAATACTATTCTGAAGAAGTTATTGGGGCACCAGTAGGAGTCTGGACTTTATGGAAATTATCTGGGGTACTAGTATCAAAAGGCTGGTCTAGGAAATCCAGCCTTGGAATTGTTTTTTTTTTTTTTTAATAGAAGACCATCTCAAGTAATGCAGTCTTTTAAAATAGTTACTAATTCTAGTTATACTACTAATGTCATGTGATTCCATGGAAGAATCACAAACCATTATTACCCAATGGTAGGCAACCATCCTCCGTATTTGGCACAAACATGACCACAAGCAAGGCTCACCAAGCAAGGATTAGACAAGCCACTCAAAGCTACAGTCATATTCACATATTAACTTCTAGAATATTTGCTAAAAGTGTTTCTCACCACAATAATTTATGTCAAAATTACAACATTTATACTTGAGGTCTATACTACTACCTAGAGTTCCTAACAGTTGAAATTTGTTTTATAGAAGTTTACTAGTTTATAAATGCAATGCCAGTCATGGAACACCAAAATACTTTCTATGCAGCCATTTAAATAAGTGAGTTGGAACCACATAGAGAAATGTCCATGATAACATTAATAGTGTATAGATGTAGAACTATATCTGCCTACATACCTACCTACCTGCCTTCCTATTGATCTAAAATCCAATTTTAATATAAAAATATTCAACACACAGAACCAAAATTTAAATATATACATAAGTACTGACTGTAAGGAAGGAGTTAAAGGAGCTGGATTGTAATCCATTCCCTTCCTTTCCCAGAAGAGGAAGAGGAAAGGTGGCAGGTGACCTCTGGACCTTGAGTAAAGAGCCTGATGATATTTGCTAGGAGGAAGAAAACTTATCTCTGAAATGCTCTTAGCAAGATGTCTGTGGCTAAAGATTACCTATAGCAGATAAATCTAGGATTTCTGCGGCATATTTCCTGAAGAATGCCACATAAGCT
Source organism: Miniopterus natalensis (assembly GCF_054644295.1). Lineage (NCBI taxonomy): Eukaryota > Metazoa > Chordata > Mammalia > Chiroptera > Miniopteridae > Miniopterus > Miniopterus natalensis. The sequence goes on from NC_142093.1 coordinate 49,886,099, forward strand.
AACAACTCTCTGGGATATAAAATGCAGGATCATAATTTAAACACTTTGACTGTGTGAGGTGACTCTCATTTAGAAAACTCATCTATTATTTTGGATCAGAGAAGCATGATTAATGTGGGAAAACATGGTCTGATAAGCCATCTTTCATGTACTACATCTCTCTGTTTTGTTAGAGCCTTTTGATTGCTTGTACCCTTTAAGTAATCAGTAAACTTTGATACTAGGTAATATTACTGATTCTTGTGAGTCTGATTTGATGGTCTTATCTTGTGTGTTAGCTCAACACCCGTAAGAAAAAAATCTGAAAAGATACACTAAACTTAATGGGGTTTGGGGAATGGGGTTAGAAAAAAAGCCAGTGGGAACATTTAACGTTTTGCTATCTGAACATATCTGTATTGTTTAAATTTTTTAAAAAAATCCTCACCGGCCCAGCCGGGCGTGGCTCAGCGGTTGAGCGTTGACCTAGGATCCAGGAGATCGGGGTTCGATTTCCGGTCAGGGCACACGCCTGGGTTGCGGGCTGCAGCCAATCAATGACTCTCATCATTGATGTTTCTATATCTCTCTCTCCATCTCCTTTCCTCTCCCTGAAATCAATAAAGATATATTTAAAAAAAAAAAATCCTCACCCGAGGATATGTTTATTGATTTTTTTTTAGAGAGAGGGGGAGGGTGAGAGAGAGAGAGAAACATTGATGTGAGAGGGAAACATCAATCGGTTGCCTCCCATATGCCCTCCAAGAGGGGATCGAACCTGCAACCCAAGTGTGTGTCCTGACTGGGAATAGAACCCACAACCCTTTGATGTACAGGACGATGCTCCAGTCAACCGAGCCACACTAGCTAGGGCTGTTTAAATTTTTGCAAAGAATATATATTACTTTATAATTAAAAATGCCATAAAAATTTAAAGGTTCTACAGGAAATCATTGAACTAAGCTTAATTTTCAGTACCAGTGTATAGATAAAAAGGTTTGCTTAAAAATATGTTCAAAGAACTGTAAATCTGAAACATTTTAATCAGCTTAACAATAACCCACAACCTTCGGACCAACTAATCTGAAACATTTTAGAAAGGGCTTAATAAATATATTTTAAAATATGTCTTTATTGAATTCAGAGAGAGGAAGGAAGAAGGAGAGAGATAGAAACATCAATGTTGAGAGTGTCATTGATCAGCTGCCTCCTGCATGCCCCCTACTAGAGGCTGAATCCACGACCTGGGCATGTGCCCTGACCAGGAATCGAACCGTGATCTCCAGGATCATAGGTTGATGCTCAACTGCTGAGCCATGCCGGCTAGACCAGATTGCCCATTTCTGAAAGTGAACATTGTAAGCTGAATGGATGGAAAAAAAAGCAGTTCTATAGACAGTAACCTCACAGGGTGATCTGACCATGAATTCCTAACAGGGTAGGTCATGGTGGGTTGTCATGCCCCAGGCATATAACTTTTTAGTAAAAGGTTTATCTGTGCTTTAAGCAAGCCTTTACCATTGTTTCTATGCATCTAGGTCAGTGATTTTCAACTCCTGTGCTCCAAGAATTTTTTAAACATGCAGTACTTGACTATTTGGTCAGGGGCACTGACCTCTTTTCCCCTAGAATGTTTAAAAAAAAAAAAAAAAAAGACAACAGCCGACACAATAACCTTCGGGTATGAATGCCCTGTCTTGAACCATAAATATACAGGTCATATAACAGAGCTGCATCTTATTAATCATGTTGCATAATAAGGTTACATCTGACTGGTTAACTCTTGGTACCAGAAATCCTTATATATAAGCATAGGCACCTAATTTTTTTTTTTTAAAAAGTCACTTTGGAGCAAAAAGGTAGATAATTACTAATATTATCATTATTTATAAACCAATGAAAATTATATATATATTTTTGTCAGATAGGTAAAAAACATATTATTTTAATGTGCTGCAGATTTTTAGTAAATAGTTTACATGTGCCATGAGATGAAAAAGGTTGAAAATCGCTGATCTAGGTCAACACATCTTCGCAATAACCACACTTCAAGAGAGCATATAATCTTATTAACTGTCTTGTAATTCAATCCCCACTTTGCTTCCTTAATCTCAAATGCATAAAAGAAACTGCAAACTGTTATTCTCTGGAGCACTTGAGATCTTGCTTCCTGGCACATTTTTTTTCAGTTTGGCTCAATAAACTCGTAGAAAAATTTTCTACAGGTTTGGACGTTTTCTTATTTTGGCAGCTGACACTAAAGAGACTTTGAGTCACCTTTAAGTCCTCACTCACCAAGCTCTTACTTTATCTTTATCTGTATTAAATAGTATCATATCCCCACGCTCAAAATCTCAGCCATATTTCTCCCTATCAAGCCCTGATTCATGTCAATTTTAGTTTTATAATTTTTTTTCCAAATCTATCTCTTCATTTTTCTTTCTTTAAAAGAATCGTTTAAAATTGATTTTTAAAGAGAAAGGAAAGGAGAGGGAGGGAGAGGGAACCATCGAGTGGTTACCTCCAGGATGCCCCCTACCGGGGATCGAGCCCCAAACCTGGGCATTTGCCCTGACCAGGAACTGAACCTGCAACCTTTCAATGAACGGGGCAACAACGAACCAACTGGACCTCACTGGCCAGGGCTATCTCTTCATTTTTCAATCCCCATAACATGACTTAGTTCAAGTTCTCCATGCCTTTGGGCTTTATTCAACTTTATCACTATTAACTGAACTTTGTCTTCAAGGACCATGGTTGGTACTGAGGGACAGGATAGAAAAAAAGAGATGAATATTTATTGACTACTGTATGCCAAACAAGATAATAGATTATTCTTTCCATCTTTTATCTCTGCAAGAGAACTGGAATTTTCCACATTTTGAAGATTAAGATATCAGGATGAAAATAAATTAAAATTGCTTGCCACATGTGTTAAATCATAGAGCTGGATCTTAAACCTTGGTTTATCTCAACTCTTTCCATTATATATACATAGCTGTTCCACACATAGGGAATTATAAATAAGGGAACAAGACAATTTCTAGTATCAAGGAATTTACAATTTTGTAAAAATGATATGCAAAGAACTATAATGTAGGACAAAAACGTGTTGAGTGCTTTAAGACATAGGAGGTACAATGTTTTCTTGCTTAGGATTTTGGGAAAGGCTTTGTGGAGAATGGATTTGGACTGTCCTTAGGAGATGGGCAAAATTTAAAGAAAAAAATGAATAAAGAAAGGGTATTCTGGAGGAGGGAAGGACATTAGAAAAGGCATATCTGATTTATCATCTATCTATCTATCTAATCTATTTTGACTGTGCTTCTAGGAAATGTGATTAAGGACACTGTTTGGGGATAAACCACATCCTCCCAAAACATGAGTTCAAGTCTTAACTATCAGTGCCAATGAACTTGACCTTATTTGGAAATAGGGTCTTTGCAGATGTAATCAAGTTAAAATGAAGATACTGGATTAGAATGGGCCCTAACCCAATGATTTGTATCCCTTTTAAGAGAAGACAGGCACACAAAGAGAGGGCTACCATATTATGATGGTTGCAGAATGCGTATCTGTTTTAGATAAAACAAGATGTGCATAAAGGTAGAGAAAGACAGGGCTGTAAAGGCAAAATGGAGCCAGATCATAATAGACCTTATTTGAGCACTTGAATTGAATTCTGCAGTCAATAGGGGAAAAGACTCAAAATGGGGATAATGGTAAGGAGGGTATCACAGGCAAGAGTTTACTGGGCTGAACCAGAATCGTGGTAGTGAGGAGAGAAAAGGGAAGAATTTAAGAGACATTCTACAGGTGGAATCAAAAGAATTTTTTATAGTTGGGGAGAGAGCAGGTAGAATTGGGAAGCATGGATAACTTTAAGGCTTTTATCCCAGTGAAGTCAGAATAACGAAGAGGAAGAAGGGAAGTTACTACTGCTGTTGTAATTCTTCCCCAGAAGGCAGGAAGTGAGGAGTGGAGAAGCGTAGTATTCAAAAAGATAAATTTGATTTTGGAAAAAACTCAGATTCTATCATTATCTTTCACATCTGTCCTTTCCTTTCCTCTATGTTCCATCCCTCTAGTGTTCAATCCCTTTATGTAAAACTGGGTTTAAATAACTTGCAGGTATTCAATGTACCTTCAAATTCCTTACAAATTAAGATTACAAATTAACATAGTTGGGCACTTGAACTAACTGTATATGTACCAAACTTCTGTGAACATGGTGGGCAACAGGAACCATTAGAGGAACAGAAAGATAGTAGTAAATTCTAGGTGTTGTAGAAATCTTCCCTTGGAAAATTTTGATGCTACCTCTATTTATTTTGTTTTGTATTATTTTGCATAGTGAATACTACTTACTCATTACAAAGTCTGTAGCATCCTAGTTTGAAGAACACAGATCACGACCATTGTGGAGTACAATGAAATGATCTCTTCCCCTGAACTTGACAATATTTTCATTCTTATATTGCATTTAGCTTAGCTTTTTTTTTTTTTAGTAGATGCCATATTACAGATTTCTAATGATCTTCGTAATTGCTAAAATCCTAGAAGAATCTCCTAACAAAGTTTTTAAAGAAAAATAAGATACTGGTTAAGTAACAAGCAACATTTTTTTTCCTCTTCTTGTTCATGAATGCTTTTCCTAAAATTTATTTTATTTATTTATTTGAGAAAAGGGAAAGGGAGATTGAAATATCAATGATGAGAGTCACTGATCGGCTGCCTTCTGCACGCCCCCTACTGGGAACTGAGCCCCAAACCGAGGCGCATGCCCTGAGCGGGAATCAAACCGTGATCTCCTGGTTCATGGGTTGGCACTCAACCACTGAGCCACACCAGCTGGGCTGTTCATGTACTCTTAATTGGCAATTGTTTAAGGTTTTTATAAATACCTAAACTAAAAATTTATTGAGCCTTACTAGTGTTTTTTGTTGTTAATCCTCACCCAAGGATATTTTTTCCATTTATTTTTAGAGAGAATAGAAGGAGGGAAGGAAAAAGGGAGGGACAGAGAAAGAGAAACACCTATGTGAGAGAGACACATCAATTGGTTGCCTCTTGCACATGCCCAACCAGGACTAGGGATGGACCCTTTGGCACATGGGCCAACACTGGCCGGGGCTAGTGTTTTAAAGAGTATAATATATCAAAGTATATTAAGCAGTGGTTAACTGAACAGTTACTGAAACAAATTATATTTTGTTTACCAAATCCTAGTGAATAGTCTCAGTCCTAAATCAACAGAGATTTCATTACTCTCTGAATGTCATCTGATGGCCATTATAGGTCAAAATTTCATGTTTTATGAATTGCCATTCTAGTACACAGCCAAGACATGGAATGATTATCAACACAAAACTAAATCAGCTAACAATTTTAAAGCTGTCAAGAACCTCAGTTTGGTTAGTGCAGAGTTCCTCAACCTCAACCATACTGACATTTTGGGTAAAGGAATCCTTCGTTGTGTGTGTGTCTACCCCGAGCATTTCAGGATGTTTGCAGCATCTCTGGCCTATACAAAACAGATGCCTGTAGCACGTGCTTTCGCTATGCCCTACCTTGACTAGTGGTAAAAATAAAAAATGTCTCCAGACATTGCCAAATGTCCTCTCCGGTGGGGTTTGGGGGCAAAGGTACCCCTAGTTGGAAACCACTCAATTGGGCTAATCCAATTACCCCTCCCCACAGATGACAAAACTCAAAGAAAAAAAAGTTTGGGACTTGGAAAGCTTAAAAGAAAAGTTTGGTACTTACTCAGGGTCATACAGGTAGTGGAGAAAATAGCACTAGAACCTACTACTAATCAACTCCTATTCCAGTATTCTCATTATACCACCTAGAAGTGGTATAAAGGTTATTACTAGCATTGTGTGAACTGACATCATTAAGTCTTTAGTAATTTTGCACATATTCAGTTATCACAAAAAAAACCCCACCCCAAACAAAATACCCTCCCCCCCCCCCGAAAATGCCAAGTCAGGCAAAAAGCTGTTTTTCCACAAGAAACTGTTTCTAAATCTTCCTGTGATCTTGTTATAACAGCCAAATTGAACTGTAGTCTTGACACCTATAAACTGCTCAGGCTTGTTGGTGAGAGGCAGGATGTTTGGTATGAAAAAGAAAAAAAAAAAAAATCCAGATATATTTTAAATCTCACTAGACACTAAGTCTAGTCTTTCAAATTGCCCTCACTAAGATACTTAATGGAACATCATCTGGTTGCAATGAATTTCTAATTTCCATTTTTAATGAATAAAATTTATATAAAGTGCTTACTAAATGTTTTTTAAAAATTATATTTTACTACTTTGTTATTCCTCCAAAGTGAAAGGTGTAAAAGATTATGGAAAAGCACACAAAAATAGAATATATCATGGAAGAGGGTAAAAATAAAATTATTTTATGAGGTTATTATATTTATTGGTGTCCCTCCAGAAGAAAGGAATTATTCTACGACATTCTGGCTTCCACCATCTTTCACTCTGGAGACAAAAAGCAACACAAGGTAATACAGTAAATACTAAAAGTTAGTTATTAAAATGCAGATGGCTAAATGTTTTACTGAGATCTTCTGTAGATGGATCAAACTCCATCTAAAATCACTTCCAAAGCTGCCTTACAGCCTTTCCTCAGCTGGGAATAAGCAGGCTGTTGGCAGGTAGAGCCTTGTAAGAATTTAAACAGCTCTTAGACAGAAACAATCAAGAAATAGCCTTTCCTATCACAGAAAACGTGTTGGTGAGAACCGTAAAACCTTTTGGCAGGGTCACTCCTTCCAAACCCCCGCACAAAGAAACATAACCAAATTTTAATCATGGTCTCTAGCAGCCTGAGGTGGAATCCCTGGGATGACCTAGTCCCTTCCGAACTTGTCAGGAAAAGCTCCGGGCTGTCAAAACAAATTTACTGTTTGTTCCAGCCAACACCCGAGGATAGGCTCCTGATCTCTTTTTTATTTTTTAGCTTTATTTTTATTGTTGACACTATTACAGGTGACTTCAAAGTGCTCCTGATCTCTGTAGCAGTACTTGCTAAACATGGCTCTCCACTGTGACTTCTTCCTCTGGCCCTGGAAGATGGGTGTGTATGTCCTACAGTTCAGGGTTGTCTTTCTCAAGGACCTGATAGTCACTCCTCTGAAATGCAGTCATCAGGAAATACAGGCCTCAGCCCCCCAGTCCCGGTGGGAGGAAAGAATCCTGATTTCCTAATGTAGCCAGCAAACAGACACAGCTAACTGCATTCACACTAACCAGCCCTTTGCAATTTTTCACTTCCCTGAGTCGACTTGGACCCCACCTCTCCCTCATTTCGTCATTTTCCCTTTAAAACGCCCAGTCCCGTCTGCGCAAACCGAACGGAGCTCAGCTCTTTTCCCTACTGCCGGTAGCTCCAGATGTTTTCACCGCTGGGATGTCTGCCTTTGTCTTATTTGACATTGGTGGGTTCACAGTAAGAGTCGGATCCCCATCAACACAGGCCTGTAAATCTTAGAAGCCTGTTTATCCTCAAAAAGCCAAGGGGAGCTCTCCAAAGTGATCCCTCAGAAACGTCCCCCCTCCTCTCCCCTCCCCCCAGCGCCCTTGTAACTTTAAGCTCCTAGGTTACTTCCTACTCCGCTTCTCCCTAATTACGGTAACGTTTTTATTTCCCAGGGTGTCGAATTTCACCCAGCGGAGGTCTGCCCCCTTCCAGGTCCCCGGACCTCCATCTCCGCCTCTGTCCCCTCAACCTTGGGCCTCCTCCTCCACGCCCTTCCTCCCTGACGCTGCGGGCCCGCGGGCCTCCTCCTGGCCGCCTCTCTCTCGCTCACACCTCGGCCTCCTCCGCCGACCGAGGCGCCCTTTCCCTCCACACGCCACTCGGGGGGCCCTGGCGCCCCTCTCCCGGCGGCGGGCGGCGGGGAGAGCCGAGCTGGGTCGGCCATTTTGCACACTCCGGGCGCGCAGGGCCGGCTGGGCGCAGGGCCTTCACTGGGCCGCGGACTTGAGGGGCTGAAGGCGGGGCCGCCCCCGCCGCCGGGGCGGGAACTCACCTTCTTTGAGGCAGGGGCGGGCGTCTACAACTACTGTCCCCCTCCCCGCCAACGCCGCCGGCCGGGGGGTAGGCCGAGGTGGAGGTGGCGGAGAGGCAAGGACAACCGCTGCCGCCACCGCCGCCTCCGCCGCCGAGCAGACGGGGTGGGAGGAGGAGGCGGAGACCGGGACTCCTGAGGGGAAGTTGCCGCCACCGTCGGCGGCTGACTGGCCCGCGCCGACGCCATGACGGAGGGACGCGCTACTGCGCTTGCGCAGGTGGCCCCGCCCAGAAAGCCCCTTTAGCCCCGCCCTCCCGTTTGCCCCGCCCCTTCCCCGCCTGGCTGGAGCTCCCCTGTGGCCTGGCTCGCTCAGGCTCCTGGGGCCTCTCACCGTTCTGAGAGTGGATCTAAAACCAACTAAGAAAAAAGAAAAGTCTGAAATCTACGGATCCTACCTCCAGACCATCTGAAAAATACATCATCTCCTGCTTAATCTTTCTTTCCTTTGCATGACAAAATCCTTGGTCATGAGATGCTGTCATCATTGGTCCATAAATGACTCTCTTTCCCTTTCTCTCTCTTTCCCTCCCCTACTCCCCTCTCCCTTCCTCCCTTCCTCTCTGTCAAATGTGTGTATATATGCATGTATGTACATATACACACGCAAATCTCATCGTCCTATTCCCACCTCCCCAATAAATCACTACCCTGGTTTGTGGTCATCATCTCCTTACATATGCACGTTGAGCACATATACATGCAGCTTTAAAAAGTTTAGATTGTTTTTGAATTTCGTAAGATTTATATCTTTCCCTATGCAGTTCTGGGACTTGTTTCACTCAACATTTTGAGGTTCATCCACACTTTAGTATGTAAGTGTTATTTGTTCATTTCATTGCTGTACAACATTCTACCCATTTTCTTGATGGGCGTGTCTCCTGGTGCTTGTGCAAGTTCCTCTGGGGTATCCTTTCCTGTCACACTGCCAATTGTCTCATCTGCTTCTTATCATCTTTTGTTAGAACCACTGCAGTAGCTGCCTAACTGATATCCTTCCTCTGACTTCACCTCTCCAGTCTACCGCCCATATTGCTGCCAAAGGGCTCTATCTAGAAGTTATTACTGGCTCCCGCTGTCTGTTGGAAAAGTCAAAAGTGAAAACTACCAGGCTTCTGTGCACTTCCTTGATCTCATTATCTTCTTATTGCCTTTACTTCCCACCCTGCTTTCACTTTATGATCCAGCAAAGTTGAACTTTTACTGATTTCTGTAAATACCAAGCTATTGCACAAACTCAACTTATTGTATATGCTGCTCCCTCTTCCTGAAATGTCCTCTCCCTACTTTCTAATGAACTTCTCCTTCCCTCAGAAGTAAATATTATCCTGAATTCAGCATTTCATTCCCATGCATTTCCTTAAACTTTTATTATGTATGTATGTATCCCTAAGTAAAATGAAGTATTGCTTTGCATGATTTAAAACTTTACATAAATGTTATTATACATACGTACTGTTTATTCCTTTGCAATTTGCTTTTATCACTCACCATTTTTTATATTAATATATGCTGAGATAGGAGTTTCTAATTCATTCACTTTTATAGCTCTATAACACTCCACTGTATGACTACCATGAGCTATCTACTCATGTATCAATAGACATTGAGCTTGTTTCCCATTTTTGCTTTTATAGTCAGTGCTGCTCTAATGATCTTGTGGCGTCTCCTTATGCATGTATGCAAGAGTTTCTCTGGGGTTTATAGTTAGGAGATTTTTTTTTAACTTGGAGGCCTCAGTAATACCCACCTCAAAGAGTGTTGTGAAAGGATATGAAGTATTGTAAGTACAGGAGAATTTTAAGCATTCAAACGGTTATTGTTGCTGTTAGTATAGCTTTGAAATGTATATGAAACACTAGGACATACATGGCAATAATCTGGTCCCAGAATGACAAACAGAAGTATAATACATGTGTTCCTGTAGCTCCCTCCATACCTAACAGATTGTAGTTGTCTGCACATGTCATGCTGTTTCTTTACCTCCACATCTTGCTCATGCTGCTGTGTCCTTGGGCCTGAAATGGTCTCCTGTTGTGGTTCTCCTCTTCCCTACTTACCTTCGTTGGCCACTTCTTCTCTGAAGCCATCCCTGGGTACACTTTTCCCTTTGCCTCCCGTATCTCTCATTATCTTTATGCTTTTCCATACTCCTCTCTACATGGTCAATGTCTTGAAGACAGAGCCCACATTTTATTCATCTTTGTATCAAGGCACTTACTGAGCATAGTTTCCTGATACGTGTACTGATAAATGCATGTGGAATGAACGAATCTAGGAATTTGGGGAGGAAAGCAATTGGTAGCTAAGTATTTCTTGGAGCCAAAGGAAGAAAGATGGAAGCAAGCATGATATTTTAGTAAGAACACAGAGACCAGAGAGAGTGTAAAGTTTTGTCAGTGATGTAATTATACAGGTATAATGGACTATTAACAATGGAAACCTGCTTCTATCATCCTGGGATATGAGTGCTAGATATGCACAAGTACCTTTTCCTTGATCTTGTCACTCAGCGGAAATGTATTTCTGACAGTTCTGGAAGCTGGATGTCCTAGATCAGGGTGCCAGCATGGTCTGGTGAAGGCCCTTTCCTGGGTTGCAGACTTCTCACTGTGTCCTCACATCATGGAAGAGAGGTAGAAATTACCATCCTTGTTTTACAACTTCTACCTCAAAGTCCTCTTGGTAGGCTCAGCATTCAAATGCAGATCTGACTCAGAAGCTAGTGCCTGAGAATGACCACACTCACCGAGACCCAGAGCAGGGTTCCCAGAAATAGATGCATCCCAGAAACTAAAAATATTACATGGAAGATAAGCCATAGCCCTAGATCTGCAAGTGTCTTTCTTTTCAACCAGAGCGAGAGTTGGTATGTAGTTCACTGGAGATTTTAGAATCGTCTCTCCAGTGTCTTCAGCACAGAGCACATTGGTATTTTCCTGGCAGTAAACATGTGTTAAAGGGAGATTTGATAGAATGATAGAAATGAGGGTTTTTATTTTCAAGGCTTGCCTCCTCTCATGCAGCCTGCACCCAATACACACGCATTATCAGGGAATTACCAGACCTCTATGCCCTGGTGGGGGTGCTGTGGGAACCCTAAGTAATACTGGAGAAGAGGGATGCCCCTTGGAGCCTAAATAGTGCTGTTATGTGTATGCCAAAGGCGTAGTTCAGTGTCTGCTACCCACCTTTAGGTCTCTAAAAAAAAGTCCACCATGGGGGAGGGAGCAGGGGGATGAGGGGCTGCCTCACTTGAGAAAGTGTGTGCCTGACCGATGAAGGGTCCCAGAGCAGCGGGCATCGCCTCTTCTCCTGGACCATTCAGCCGTCCACTTTGGATTGACAGAGGCATCTGGATGCTAAAAATACCTCACTGAACAAGTGCTTCCCATTCCAACTAAAGCTGAACACGACAGCCATCCAGGACCCAGCTGCTTCTTGCAAGGGAACTTTTCAAGTTTTCCAACCCAATCCCAGAGCCACCCCACCCCATGGGCATCTTCTGCTCTGTCAGCATTGCTGGGTGATGAGTGACGCCCTTCCCACATCACTGGCCTCTTGTCCACCCCATCCCTGCCTCCGGGAAAAGTGGCAGCAGGGGAGGTGAGGGCCCAGCAGCCAGAGGGGGTGGGGAGGGGGAGGTGGCTTGCCCATTTATAGGCTTGCTCTTTGGGATGCTGAAGGTGCTAAAATAGCAGCGACAAGAGGCCTGGCTCAGTGTGGATCCGGCGGTGCGGCCTGCAGCCTGTGAGATGACCGTAGGGAAAATGGGGGACGTGGAGGTCTTCACTTCCGAAGGCAAAGGCCGGGGTCTGAAGGCCACCAAGGAGTTCTGTGCCGCGGATGTCATCTTTGCCGAGCCTGCTTACGCTGCAGTGGTTTTCGACAGGTACGAAACGTGGGGAGCTGCCTTTTCTGTTGGTTTGGCTAGTGCCAAACTCGAAAGTACTTTGCTCTCAAAATCCTCAGGAAAGGGCTAAAATCCATGGGATCCTTTGGAAGAAAATGGCATTTCCACCAGCTGTTTGCTGACATCACTTTTTCTGCAAAGACTCGCTGCCAGTGTGGTTCGCTCTGGGCCCCGGGAGGGTTGTGAAGGGAGCGCGGGCTTTGGGGCACTTTCTTACAACACCCGCGAACCTGGCCCAGTGGGTGTGCGGGTGTGGCGAGGGTGGGGGCAAGGAGTGGAAAAGTGGGTGTGGTGCTGGGGAACACACTTTCTCGCAGAAGGCTCCTACCTGATGAGACTTTAAAGAGAAATTGTAAACAGGCCAGTAACGCTGGAATGCACTCACCTTTGAAAAATTAGACTATCACGAGGGAAGCTGGAATCCATTTTACCTTTCCCATCCCTAACCCCCAGGCCCCTCTGCCTTTCCCCAGAGGTAATGTCTGTTATGATTTTAATGTGTTTCCTTCTAGAATGTTCTTGTACTATAACATACATATATCTACACTTATCAAAACGCACAGCTGTAGTGTGTCCATTACTTTTTTTTTTTTTTTTTTAACAGAAACGGTATCATTCTTCAGATGTCGTTCTCGAACTTGCTCTGCTTTTTTTTTTAAGCCTGAAGCCGAGGATTGGCAGGAAAGTTTGTTAGTGAGAATAATAACACATAGTTACCTGTAAATGCACATACAATACCCGGCAATTCTAGTCCTAGCACATGCTCTAAGGGAACGTTCCACATGTGTTCTAGGAGGCTGGCAGGACCATGTGTTGGGGGTGGAGGTGAGTGCAGTTTAGGAGTCAGTTGGATTCAGAATTAAGATATAAAGATCTAGAAACACAAAGACTCTGAACAATGATATTGGTGCTGCTATTTTGCCTTGTTTAAAACATCTTCATAGGTGCCTCCAATCCCCTATAAGAAATACAGCCAACCGGTTTCCCTTTCAAGAATGTTTGGAGTTGAGTGAGTTTTCCTTCCAGTATAAAAGTAAAACTTAGGAAGAAAAAATATATCTGATTTCACATGAAGATAACCACTCTTAACATTGTTGTCTATTTCCTTCCAGCTTGTTTTAAAACAGAGGTTTCATTTGTTTGTGCTACACAGATGGAATCTTACTTTACAAAATATTATGTCTCCTTTTCACTTAACAATTTCATTATCTTTCATATTACTGTATATACTCTTCACAAACATAGTATTTAATGATTGCGTGCTATCCTACCATTCCTTTATACCTGGACATTTAGGTTGTTTACATGTTTTTGTTACTATAAACAACTTATTCATTTTAAGTAATAACTACAAAAACAACCTTAGTGTAAATTACAGATAAACTGCTACATAAAATGTCGTTATTATTATTACAATAGCAATAAAAATTAGAATGACTGGAGTACATGATCTTTAAAATGATTTTTAAAAATCTAAAAGAGATACCTTTTAAAGGTGCTTTGTCCAAACTCATCACTGCAGAGATGAGGGTCTGCTCTTTCTTTGAGTGACACCTAGAGAGGTGTCAGAGGATAATTTTGGCCACCCTGTCCTTCCTCTCATTTTAGGCTCCTGGTAAGACTCTGCCACTGTAGGTGAGAAACCTGACTGAGGAGGTAGGACTGAGTCACTCACAAAAGTCATTCTATTAAAGAGGCATGTTTTAATCCATGTATTAACCTAAAAATACAAGGCCAAAGTAAGAGACAACAAGCATTTATTTGAGATTAAAATAAAAAAGAAAGAAAAAGAAAAGAAAAATGAAGAGCTATTGGGGACACACTGATTCAGGCAGAAACCCAAATAGTGTTCCGATGAGGAGACAAAAGCAGTGGGTATTTATGAGAAATGGAAGCGGAACAATTGCATCGACATAAGGAAGGCATTTCTATTGGTGCAGATAAACTAACATGGTGACACTAATTCTAAAGAATGTTTGTAATTTTCAGTCCCGTAGTCATAAGAGCTGCTTTCTTGTTATCTTTGCAAAAGTTCTTTGGGATATAATGTTCCTATAGGTTAATCCAAAGGCTATTTTGCCCTGTTTCCAAAAGTTTGAGGCATAAGACATACAAGACAGTCCGTCTGGGATGGCAGCTCCGACTCCATTTAGAGTGGCTTCATTTACATTATTATTATTTTTAAAAATATGTTTTTATTGATTTTTTAGAGAGAGAGAGAGAAAGGAAGAGGGAGAGAGAAACATCAATGTGAGAGAGAAGCATCCATCAGTTGCCTCCTGTAGGCACCCTGATCGGGAATCGAACCTGAAACCTGGGTATGTGCCCTGACTGGGAATTGAGTTGGTGACCTTTCGGTGCACCAGACAACGCTCAACCAACTGAGCCACACCGGCCAGGGTTTATATTATTTTTTACACTTTATTGCAAGCCAGGCTTATTTAGTTCATTTTATGTCAAATGGAATGAGAAGATAAATGGTTTTAGTCTTAAGAGTGCAAGGACGCCCAGCTGGGATCCAGGAGATTGCAGTTCAATTCCCAGTCAGGGCACATGCCCAGGTTGCAGGCTCGATCCCCAGTCGGGGGCCTGCAGGAGGCAGCCGATCAATGATTCTCTCATCATTGATGTTTCAGTTCTCTCCCTCTCCCTCTCCCTCTCCTTTCCTCTCTCTGAAATCAATAAAGATATATTAAAAAAGAAGAGTGCAAGAACTTCAGCAAGGAGATTAGATTCTTATCTTTTCTCTGCCTGGTCTTGGAAGGACTCTTCTAGCCTTCTGAACCAGAACCTCCATCTTTTCCAAACTGTAAAATTGATTAGTTGGTTAACCCAGTTGACCCACAGACTAAGATCCAGGGGGCACAATTTTTCACAATATGAATAAAATTGCGCCTTCACTGTCACCATAATTGTCACTATCTTCAAACAATACCTACAACCAAAAGATACATGGCCAAACTGGAATAGATTTAGAACTGACCCAGTAAAGGAATTGGAAGCATGTTTTATAGAGAACTGCTCCTAAGAGCCATCTACAAATAATGGCTGTCATTTGTAAGAAAGTGGGTTCTGAATTTTTTTTAATTGATGGAAGGGTGAGAACCAGGCATCTTAAGCAGAAGTTACAGAGTCATATTTCAGGTGAAAATGGGGTGAGAAAGTGAGAGGCAGGGCTCCAGGGGGGAATGCTAGTCAGAGCTCAAGTTATTTAAAGATTAAATGGACCCTGGACACCCTTACCTTTTAGAGGAACCACCTCACCATATGTCAAAATGTAGTCGTCGTTTTTTTAGAATCCTCACCTGAGGATATTTTTTCCATTGCTTTACAGAGAGAGTGGAAGGGAAAGAGAGAGAAACACCGATGTGAGAGAGACACATTGATTGGTTGCCTCCTATATATGCCCTGACCTGACCAGGGCCAGGGATTGAGCCTGCAACCGAGGTACATGCCCTTGGCCGGAATCCAACCTGGGATCCTTCAGTCCAAGGACTGATGCTCTAACCAGTGAGCAAACCGGCTAGGGCCAAAATGTAGTTTTTGTTTATCAGTTCTGAATGGATTTTTACAACTTCGTTTTTAAAATTGTTATTAATTTCCATTTTGCATGTTTTGTTTTTGCCTTAAATTTTTTTTCAGAACCATTAAAACCTTTTCCTGGGCTACCTACAAGTTTTTAGCACCTTGACACTGAGCCTCTACTGCCTAATGAGTAGACAAGCCTGTCAGTGCTGTCTAGAGATGGAAAGGGCTATTTCCTAGGTTGTGCATTTTCATCATGACGACTGGCAGAGATGATGTATGAGGGGAGGGGAATTGGGTCATATGACTCTTAAGATCTCTCCCAGCCTGGGATTCTATAGGTTGCATGATGCGTTCTATGGGCAAAGAATTTCAGTGCAACAGGAGGGCAGTGCTAGGCTAAAATAGGGACAGAGCTTGTTCTGATTATTATTTTATTTTAGCATCAAATATAAGAAATGGCACAGGAATAGTGCTTGTGGGCCATTCTAGGAGACAAAAATACTGCTTTGATTTTTTAAAACAAGTCCCAGATGTCTTGAGTGTAGAAGGTATCTAGTCTACAGGTTCCTAACATGGGTCCACGGATCCTTGGCCAGGGAAACAACTATAACTGGGGGATGAATGTTTCATGTGGATGGGCACGCATGTTTTTATTTTTGTGGTAAAAGTCCACAGCTTTAATTGTTTTCAAAATTACTTTCAACCCAGAAGAAAGTTGAGACCTCTTGAATTTATTCAATCCTCTCTTACAGATGGGGAAACTGAGGCTTAATGAGGTGAAGGGCCGTCCCCAGGTCACCCAGGGGTGAGTCATAAGGCAGGACTGAGTCCTCTGGGATCTTGTCCAGGCATCATCTCTGACTACATCCCCAACAAGGGGACCCAGAATTGCCTACTTAATTTTCTTTTGTTCTTGTCAGTCCAATTAATTATATTTAATCTTAGTAAAAGAAAGAGTACCCATCCATCGAGGTCAGAAGAATCAAAATCTGGTTCTGGAGCCTGAGAATGGTTAGATCCAGAAACTCATAGGTAAAAAACAGGAATATACAAGTGATTACATAGCAAAACAACAGTACTTATAGTAACAAACCAATGTATTAGTTTCTTGCTGTTCCTGTAACAAGTTACCACAAATTTTAGTGGCTTAAACAATACATTTTATTATCTTATACTTCTGGAGGTCAGAGATCTAAAATGGGTCCACAGGCTAGGTTTCCTTGACTTTTCTAGCTTCTACAGGTGACCTGCTGTGATAGTTATTTATATATATTTATATATATGGAGAGAGTCATGTGCCACATGAAATTGTGAGGGGGGGGGTCAGGGGAATAGACTTGTGGGGCTGAGCCCTTAATGTGTGGTACCTGATACTATTTCCAGGTAGTTGGTGTAAGAACTGAGTTGAATTGTAAGATGCCCAACTAGTGTCGGAGAATTGTTTGGTGTAAAAAACCACTCCCACACACATTGGAATTGGGTACAGAATTGGACATGCATTCCTGGGCTCTGTCTTCAAAGTCAGCTGGCATCTTCCCCCTTTGACCTCCTGCCTCCTTCTTATAAGGACCCTTGTGATTACCTTAGGCCCATCCCAATGATTCAAGATTATCTCTCCATCTCAAGGACCTTACACTTTTTTTTGTTGTTAATCTTCATGGAAGAATATTTTTTCCATTGATTTTTTTTAGAGAGGGGAAGAGAGAGAGAGAGAAAGATATCATCGATTGGTTGCCTCCCACACATGCCCTGACCTGGACCGGGATTGAGCTTGCAACCAAGATACATTCCCTTGACTGGAACTCGAACCCTTGACCCTTTAGTCTGCAGGCCGATGATCTAACCACTGAGCCAAAACAGCTAGGGTTCAAGGGCCTTATTCTTAATCACATCTTCAAAGTCCATATAATGTAACATATTAGCAGTTTCTGGGGACTAGGAGGACTATTCAGCCTGCCACAGCCAATAATATTGATTTCCTATTAATCCAATTCATCACAAAAGATGTTAAGAAAAGAAAAAAAAGGAACAAGGACAGTGAATTTTTTAAAAGTTCTTTAGACAAAAATTTTACCAGCTATTGAATGATTCTGTTTAGAGTCGAAAGTGCCCAGGAGATTATGTAAATGTATACAGGTGTAGAGAAAAAGAAATGAGAACATGAAAAAAAGTAGAGTACTCTAAAAGAACTGTTAGCAGGCTTTTTTTTTTTTTTTTTTTTGAAAATCAAACCAGTTATGAACTTCTTCAGGGCCAGTAAAGACAGCTGGGCTTTTAGCCAGTGTAATTCTGTGTGGAGCTGTGTGAACACCAGGATTAGCCGTGGCATATACACAAACACTGGTGTGGCCTTTAATCTGGTAACAGCTGGTGGATGGGTGGTAGGGGACAAATGGTGCTATAAATGGAAATAATTTAATAAAGGGATTAGAGAAATTCCTGAACAGTTAGTTCAGAAAATGAATGAATAACTGTTAAAGTATTCAGATTATAATATTAAATGTTCATACTTGATGATGAGGGTAACCACAGTAGATTTAGAATTATGCCCTTAACTTGGCACTTGTAGCTTTGCAGGCAAGACACATTGATATGTCACATGGCCTGTTATGAGCTATATTGCTGAATTTTACAAAATAATCCTTAAATGCTGAAGTTTGGGAATAATTTCCTTTTAAATATAGATTAGACCAAATGCCAGCTTGTCCCCATAACATTGTCATCTTCACTCAGTTGCATCTGAAGTTGTGTTTTGAGCATGAGAAGTAAGGTTTGGTTGCAGCTAGAGTGTGAGAAATGCATATTGGTTTGAGTGCGTTGTGTGAACCCAGTTGTTTGCATCGTGGCAGAAAAAATTTTAAGAATTGCTACTTTAATAAAAGAGATTTTAAAAACAGGCAACTTTTCAGAACTAGAACAAATAACCCTAAATTTATATAAACCACAAAAGACCTCAAATAATCAAAACAATCTTGAGAAAAAAAACAAACTTGGGTTTATCCTGCTCCCTGATTTCAAACTATACTACAAGGCTCTAATGATAAGAAATGATATGGTACTGGTACAGAAACAGACACATAGATCAGGAAACATAATAGAGAATGAAACCCTCTCTTCTATGATCAATTAATCTACAAAAAAGGAGCCAAGAATATACAATGGAGAAATGATAATGTCTTCAGTAAGTTAAAAAACTGGTCAGATACATGTGAAAAAAATGAAAGTAGGCCACTTTGTTACACCATATACCAAAATAGATTCAAAATGGATTAAAGACTTAAATTTAAGACCCAAAAGCATAAAACTCCTAGAAGAAAACACAGGCAGTAAACTCTTTTACATTGCTCTTAGTAATATTTTTTTTTTGGAGATTTCTCTTTGGGCAAGGTAAACAAAAGCAAAAATGAGCAAAGGGAACTGCATCAAACTAAAAAGCTTCTGTACAGTGAAGGGAATCGTCAGCAAAACAGAAAGACAATCTACTGAATGGAAGAAGATAATTGCCAATAATACATCTGATAAGGGGTTAATATTCAAGATATTTAAAGAATTCACACAACTTAACACCAAAAACCCAAACAATTCAATTAAAAAATGGACAAAGGACCTGAACAGACATTTCTCCAAAGATTACATACAGATAGCCAATAGGTATATGAAAAGATGCTCAATGTCGCTAATCATCAGAGAGATGCAAATTAAAATCAGAATGAGATACTACCTCACACCTCTCAGAATGGATATTATCAATAAATCAACAAGCAATGAGGGTTGGCAAGGATGTGGGGAAAAGGAAACCCTAGTGCACTCTTGGTGGGATTGTAAATTGGTGCAGCCACCATGAAAAACAGTATGGAGTTCCTCAGAAAATTAAAAAATAGAATTATCATATGACCCAGCAATCCCACTTTTGGGTAGTTATCTAAAGAAATCCAAAACACGAGTTGTAAAAGACATATGCACCCTTATGTTCATTGCATCATTATTTACAATAGCCAAGATATGGACAGTAACCTAAGTGTCCATTGGTAGATGAATGCATATAGATGATGTGGCACATATATACAGTGGAATATCACTCAGCAATAAAAAGGAATGAATCTTGCTATTTGTGACAACTTGGATAACCTAGAGGGTATTATGCTAAGTGAAATAAGTCATACAGAGCAAGACTACATATCATGTGATTTCACTTGTGTGGAATCTGAAAAACAAAATAAATCGACAACCAAAACAGAAATAAATTCATAGATACGAAGAACAAACTGATAGTTGGTAGCCAGATGGGAGGGGTTTGGGGGCTGGGTGGAAAAGGTGAAGGGATTAAGAAGTAGGGATTGGCAGTTACAAAGTAGTCACAGGGATGTAAAGTACAGCACAGGAAATATAGTCAATATTATGTAATAACCATGGTGTTGGATGGGTAACTGGTCTTGTCAGGGGGAATCACCTAGTAAATTATATAAACGTCTAACAACTATCTGTGCACCTGAAGCTATAATGTTGAATGTCAACTGTAATTAAACATAAAATAAATTTTTTAAAAAAAGAAAAAAAACATTTGGTAGCCTTTGTTCCATGACATTTTACTGGGTTCATAGTGTTTCTTTAAGTGGCAGAATAAATAAATAAATGAATAAATAAATAAATAATAGGCAATCCCTAGGCCGGACTTAAGGAAACAGTACCACCAAACTTCTTACGCTAAAATATAACAATAGGGCAAACAAGAATCCAGTAATGCTCCTCAAGGGTTTAAATGAGCCATTTAAAAACAACAGTAGGCTCAGTTGGTTGAGTGTCGTCTCATGCACTGAAAGGTCACCGGTTCGATTCCCAGTCAGAGCACATGCCCAGGTTTTGGGTTTGATCCCAGTCAGGGTGTGTGTGGGAGGCAACTGATTGATTTTATTCCAGGTTCCCCACAGTCTAGTCATCTTTCTAACATTATTTCCCAATATGGTGCATCTTGTGATCTTGTTAAATAGCTACTCTTGCCTCCTATCCATGCCTGCTCCCCCAGCATGGAAGCCTTTGCCCAATTCCAGTGGCTCTCAATGGAAGAACTTGACATTCTGTGAGTACAAACTCGGTCCAACTTCAGAGGATCAGAATCATGTCTCCTCCCCTCCCGGGTGATTGCCTTCTCAGATCCCTCGCCCCCTCCACCTCAGTGGAGGAGCCAGGTCTCCTTCCTTGATCCCTATAGCTAGTTCCCAGCATTCCTGGATCACATGCCTCAACCTTGCTTACTACATGTGTTAATGTCCCAGCCCGGCCTGGAGACTGCTTGAAGGCAAAGTTTGCATCTTGTTTATCTTTAAGGCCCTCTATCTTCTAGCTAGATGCACAGTACATAATAGATACCCAATACATACTTGTGAAAGGAAGAGTGGAAGGAACAAGGAAGGAAGGAGAGAAGGCATTTAAAATATTGCAGCCCTAGCTGTTTTTGCTCAGTGGTTAGAGCATCGGCCTGTGGACTGCAGGATCCGGGGTTTGATTCTGGCCAAGGGCACGAACCTCAGATGCAGGCGCAGCCCTGGTCAGGGTGAGTGCAGGGAGGTAGCCAATCCATGCATCTCTCTCACATCGATGTTTCTCTCTCCGCCCCCCTCCACTCTCTCTGAAAAGCAATGGAAAAAATACCCTCAGGTGAAAATTAAAAATAAATAAATAAAATAAAATAATGCAAAATTCTCTGGGTACTTGAGGGATGGAATATTCTTTAAGATATGCCTCTTCCCCCTTGAAATTGGAGGGGAGTCCTTCTGGCCGGTTGAGAGTTTTTAAGCAGCTGAGAAAGCCAGAACTGTTGGTCCAGTTCTCTCTGGCTGGAGGGCTCATCTAACCGGCAGGCTCCTCTTTGTGTTTATCTGTCTAGTAATTGGTTATTTCCATACAAGGAACTGAGCAGCAGCTGCCCTTCCATCCCTCTTGACTGTGACAGAGGACATAACCCAGTGCCTGCAGAGCAAAGAGCGAGTGGGGACCCGCTGGCTGGGGCAGGCAAACCACGTGGGCGCGGTGGCTTCCTTCGCCCTGTGTGCTGGGAGCAGTGTCAGGCCTCAGGGACGCCTATGAGAAAACATCCCTGCGAGGGTACTGATCACCGCTACTCTAAAGGGTTATTGTGAACGTTTAACAAAAGAGAATTGCTGACATCTTGCAAAGTGTTGTGTAAATGGGACTATTGTGGGGACTGGAAAAATGAGACCCGGAGGAGAGAGACTTGCTGCTGATCAGCCAGTTATGCTGTCTGGATGAAGCAGTCTTTCTCCTGGAATCCACAGGTGGTTTAGGGCTTCATGTCTTTTGGGTTTCCTCTCTCGTGCGGGAAGTAAAGAAGGGGGTGGATTTCTGTTGAGGAAGTGTCCTTTCCCGGCCACAGGGATTGCCTTCCAGCCGGCGGTCTTCCTCTCTCGTGGCTGTCTGAGAAACAGTGGGTGCTGGGGGAGAGCAGAGGCTCAGGAACCATGTGGCCCACCAGGCTGATGTCTACTGAGCCTGGCTCTGAGCTATTTTACTTGTTATTTCATTTCAGGAGTGGTGGGATTTTGGAACTTCTTTGTAATTTTCTTCCCTTTTGAATTTTTAAAATAATAGTAAGTATGCTTCATTAAAAAGTAATAGTCATTAGTCTAAGAGATTGTCAAGATCTAGGTGTTGCTGTTCCCATTTTCACATAAGGAAACCAAGGCTCAGAGAGGTTAGAGTACTTGCTTGAGGTCACATAGCCAATAGATACTAGAATCAGGAGTTGAACTCAGCTCTGACTGACTCCCGGTCTGATTTTCCATAATACCCATCCTGCCAACAATGTAAGGAGATGGAGACCAGAAGGACAACATTTTTAAAAAAAAACTTCCCATTCCTGCATACCTGATACTCCCCTGCAAAAGGAGTGGGATTTAGGTTTTCTCTCATCTCTAAATTCTTGCTACTCAAAGTTGTAGCATCAGCATCACCTGGAGCTTGTTAGAAATGCAGGGTCTCAGGCCCAACCCCAGACCTACTGAATTAGAACCTGATATTCAACAAGATCTCTGGCGATATGATGCCCACTAAAGTTTGAGAAGCCCTGCTCTTCGTCACACCTTCCCTCTTCTCTGTGAAGCCTTAACAGCAGGTGAGGTAATGGGGAGAAAGGTCAGCTTCTTTCTTAGGTGATCTAAATTAGGAGATTACTCACAATGCTTGCTGGGTTTCATCGACTTTTAAAACTTGACTCTAGGCCCTACAAAAATTGTGGAATGGAATCTAAAACAGGTGTGTGAGCCTGTGGAAAATAGTTTGGTAGTTAACACTTGGAATTCACTATGAGTTCACCATGAGAAAAAGAATCATTCCAAATTCATCACAGTTTCTTTAAAAATTTGTTTTATTGATTTGCGAGAGAGAGAGAAACATTGATTTTTTTTTGTAATCCTCACCTGAGGATATTTTTTCCATTGCTTTTCAGAGAGAGTGGAAGGGAAAGAGAGAGAGAGAGAGTGATGTAAGAGAGACACATCTATTGGTTGCCTCCTACAAGTGCACCCACCAGGGTTGGGGCCGAGCTCGCAACCAAGGTACGTGCCCTTGGCCAGAATCAAACCAGGGACCCTTCAATCCACAGGTCGATGCTCTAACCACTGAGAAAAACCGGCTAGGGTGAGAAACATGGATTTTTTTGGGTTCCACTTATTTGTGCATTCATTGGTTGATTTTCATATGTGCCCTGACAATCGAACCCGCAAGTTTGGTGTATGGGGATGACACTCTAACCAACTGAGCTATGCAGCCAGGGCCCATTCTCTTTTTCTGAAAAGTAATGAAAGTTTATTATAGCAAAATCATTGTAAAGAATCTCATGAGCTAATATGAAGGTGAGATGTCATTGAACTGATAGTTGAATTGATTCACAACCTAATATATGGTTATATACATGATTGTAAAGGTCTACCACCCAGTCTGGGTGAAGTCTATATTGCATCACTTCAGGGCTCTGTGTCCAGCCTTCTCCTGATCAAAGGGGTTATTAGTGACTTTGAAGACATGAAGGACATTGTGCTGAGTTTCTTATGGACATGACAGTAGTTCATGGGAGATAGGTTATTCTCTAATCAGGCCCTGTTAGAAGTGTTTTAAGTCAGTTCATGGGAGCCTGGAGGCAAGTGCCAGAGCAGGTATATTCTCTCCCTTTGTGCCAGGGCAGGAAAATTTGCCCTAATGGGACTCACAGGCAGTGTCAGCCAAAGAGAGGGCAATGCCAGAGGTCCATCTCTAGCGCAGAGAGTAAGGGGACATTGTCTGAGACACCAATTCCTGAGACACCACATCTCCCTGCAGTTGAAGTAGCTTAGAAGTAAGCAGTGCCCAGCCGGGCGTGGCTCAGCGGTTGAGTGTCGACCTAGGATCCAGGCGATTGGGGTTCGATTCCTGGTCAGGGCACATGCCCAGTTGCGGGCTCGATCAATGACTCTCTCAGCATTGATGTTTCTATCTCTCTCCCTCTCCTTTCCTCTCTCTGAAATCAATAAAGATATATTAAAAAAAAAAAGTATTGAAATAAGCAGCGATTGTAAAAGATAAAGAAGCAGAACTGCTGTTATTCTAGGCGACCACTTGGAGTTTTTATTAGCATTTAAAATTTCAAACAGTGCAATGGTGTGAGAATTGTGAAGTGTAATATATATGTTTGGTAGGTACAGATTTCAGTTTACACATGAAATATGTATGTGAACATGAATATATATGTAAATGAATAAAAATATGAAAATATTGCCCTAGCCTATTTGGAGTGGTTACAGCATCGGTCCTTGAACTGAAGGGTCCTGGGTTCAATTCTAGCCAAGGGCACGTACCTCAGTTACAGGCTTGGCCAGGGTCAGGGTGGGTGCGGGAGGCAACCAATTGATGTCTCTCTCCCTCTCTCTTCCTCTCCAGCCCATTTCCTAGCTGTCCTTCCTTTCTTTCCTGTCTTTGTTTGTATTCCTGGTGCTGATACCCTAGAAGTGGCAGCTGCTCCTCCTTTCCCTTCCCAACCTAAGACATGCTCTGGTTTGCAGATGACTTGAAGCAATAAGTGGTTTTAATTTAGTGGCCCCATCTAAATAGTGGCCTGGGCCAGTGTGCTCAGTGGTTAGAGCACTGGCCCACACACTGAAGGGTCGTGGGTTTGATTCCTGGTCAAGGGCAGGTACTTGGGTTGCAGATTCGATCCCCAGCCCTGGTCCAGGCTTGTGCAGGAGACAGCCAATTGATGCGGCTCTCTCACATCAATGTTTTTCTCTCTCTCTCCCTCCCTCTCTCCCTTCCACTCTCTCTAAAAATCAACGGAAAAAATATCCTTGGGTGAGGGTTAACAAAAAGAAAACTCAGCCTAGTAATATAAGAGTGACAATAAAAATTCAAAATGATCTGGACAGTTTGGAATATTACACTGAACGCAATCAGATAGGGATGAAGGTGACGACCCCACTTCATCTTCTTCACCACTTTACCCTCTCTGAGCCAGGAGACTATATCAGATAATATCAGTGACATCAGTAACTCTGCAATTCTTTTTGTTTTTTAATTAAAAAAAACCTTTATTGATTTCAGAGAGAGGAAAGGAGAGGGAGAGAGAAAGATAGAAACATCAATGATGAGAGAGTCATTGATGGGCTGCCTCCTGCATGTCCCCGACTGGAGATCGAGCCCACAACCCGGGCATGTGCCCTGACCAGGAATCAAACCCCGATCTCCTGGATCCCAGGTCGACGCTCAACCACTGAGCCACGCCCGGCTGGGCTAACCCTGCAATTCTTAATGCTGCAAAACACAGAACTGTGATAAGTCAGAATGTGTAGACCTCATTTTGGGTAAGATATATCCTGTTTCGGTCGCATCCTATTGAGGATAGTTACGATTTTTTATTCTTTGGGAAAAAGGACAGTACATTTCAACAGCGAGAAGGACACATCACACAGAATGCCCCTCCCATGCCATGGTGCCAAGAACCTGTGAGTTTTGGCAATGGCACCATGAGGAATTGTCACTCACTCCTTGCCGTAGGCTTCCCGGGTTCTCCAGCGTCCTCCCCGGTGCGTTCCAGGAACGCCTTGTGCCTCCCCGACCATAGGCTCCTCCCGTTGCCCGGCCACTGCAAGTTCACCTGTTCCTCTGGCAACTTGTGCTGGTCCCAGTGCCCACGGGTCATAAACCTATGCCTGCCGAATGCAATGGAAAGGCTTATCTGCAGAGCTCAATAATGTTTCCATCTGGATCACTTTAAAATACCTGCTGAAAGGATAGTTTCAAAGGGACCTTTGGAAGCTCAAGCCCCTCACTTTGAAAAGTGGGTGTTCAAAGCTTAGAAAGGAAAGGATGGCCCGCTGAGCCAGTACCCACCCCGAGGTCTTTCGAAGGCCAGTGCGGTCCCTTTCCGTGGTGCCCCCCGAATTCAATCACGTTTTCTCCGTCTGTTCCAGCCTCGTTACCGCTGTGTGCCACACCTGCTTCAAGAGGCAGGAGAAGCTCCATCACTGTGGGCAGTGCAAGTTTGCTCGTTACTGTGACCGCACCTGCCAGAAGGACTCTTGGCTGAACCACAAGAAGGAGTGTTTGGCCATCAAGAGATACGGGAAGGTACCCAATGAAAATATCAGGTCAGAGCTGGGCCCTGGGGTCGTGTTTAGGATTTCCAAATGTCGGGTGGAATGGTGGCAGTGACAGCATTCCCAGGCCCGAGGAAGCCGGGCTAAGTGCAAATCAGGACAGGGCCTCCAAGAGACTGAATATAGTCACATGTGTGAACTCCCTTTAGGTCCAGGAGCCGTCTGAGAGGGAGAACGGGTTAGCGGCTCCAAAATGTAGACACTGGCTGGAGCTGGCCACAGGCTCATTCTGTATTTAATTTAAAAAATTTGATCTGCCAATGTTCTAAAACTGGAAAATTTCACATTAAAAAAAAATTAGGTTTTCTGGCCTCTTTTGAAAAAAAAAATCTGAAGATTTGGCAAAACAAGCTAGAGCTCAATAGCATCTGCCCCCTTTACAAAAGGCTGAGCTTTTCAATAACCACAGCCCCATGAACCCCAACATTTGTACACGCAGCCCTCTGCACCCGTTCTACCCAAAAGGCACTTGTGTTTGCAACAGTTAGTGGCCTCCCCTGGAGGTCATCACCAGAAATCTCAGGGCTAATACCTGGGGAGCCCCAGTTCAAGAGCTCCCAAGTCCTGGAGCTCCGCCAGGGCAGGGCCTGATGCTAGGCCGCAGGTAGGTGCTTATGAAGTGGGCAGTGGAGAGCAGAAGGGATGAGGCGGGGAAAGCTGGGATCATTTTCACCATGTGTATAGGATGTGAAGTTAAAGCACAGACTGGACTCACCACGTGCTGGTAATTTCTAGGAAACTGCAGAATGAAATGGCTCGGTCAGCTTCCCCACCCCCATTAGTTCCAGATGTTGAAATCCTACTTCTGTTTTTGGTAATTTCACATGCAATTGCATGCATGTGTACATGCATGTACATATGTATTTATTTATTTGTTAATCCTCACCTGAGGATATTTTTTCCATTGATTTTTAGAGAGAGTGGAAGGAAAGGAGGGAGGGAGGGAGACATTGATTAGTTGCCTCCAGCATCGGGATCGGGGATCAAACCTGCAACCCAGCTACGTACCCTTGACCAGGAATCGAATTCGAACCTGGGACTCGTCAGTGCGCAGCATGATACTCTTAACCACTGAGCCACAGGGGTCAGGGCGTATTTATTTATTTTTAATTTCAGCTTTATTGAGGTGTCTTTGCCGTAGAGTTGTGAGATGTTTAAAGTGTGCACTGCAGTGATTCAATATCATGCACATTGTGAAAGGATCCTCCGTCTAGTTACCGCATCCATCACCTCACACATTTTATCTTTCGTGTGTGTGTGAGAACATTTAGATTCTCTCTTAGTGAATTTCAATTATACAATACAGTATCATCAGTATAGTTATCATGTTCTGCATTAGATCTCAGAGCATGTTCATCCTGTGACCAGAAGGTTTTACCCTTTTAAAAACTTTATCTATTGGGGTGACATGGGCTAATGAGATTATTTGGGTTTCTGGTGCACCATTCTACAATACGTCATCTGTGTATTGTATTGTGTGTTCCCCACCCCAGCTGGTACCCTTTTACCCACCTCTCCCTATTTTCCTCAGCCACCAGTCCCTGGCACACACTTTTCTATTCTCTGATTCTGTAAGTTTGGCTTTTTAAATTTTTTTTTAGGCTTCCACATATAAGTGATTCTATGCAGTATTTGTCTTTCTCTGTCTGGCTTGTTTTACTTAGCAGAATGCCCTCAAGTTCCCTCCACACTCTTCCAAATGGCGGGATCTCCTTCTTTCTCATGACTGAACATAGAAAATTGCACGCCTTCTTTCCCCACCTGTTTTCATTTGCTGACGGCACTTGGGTGGTCTCCATGTCTTGGCTATTGTGACTGTGCTGCAGTGAGCATGGGGGTGCAGGTACCTCCCCGAGACCTTACTTACCCAGTGTTCCCTCCTGGGATGAGGGGTCACTCTTTCCAGCTGCACAGTCCCAAGTAGTAATTTCTTCTGATACTGGGTTGAAATCTGTCATCTGTCACCTATTAGTCTCTACTCTCTGGGCTTGGTGACATTCTTCCTAATATTTGGAAGTAACAGATACTCCAGCTTGAGTCTTATTTTCCTTATTTCTGTCCTGGGCTCCACATGGGGCCATCTTGGTTCTCAGGCACATGGGGCCCTGTGACCCGAATGAGAGGGAAAAAGGGCCGGGCTTTGCCAAGGGGGTTCCTCTTCAGAGACAGGGTCTGGCCTAGCCCACCAGTCCCTCCACGGTGCCTGGCCACCCTGCAGTCAGTGAATGGCAGAATTACCAAAGTGTCCCTTGGTTACAGGCTTCATCTCGTGGGTATGGGCTGCTGGCTGGTTAACAAGGAGGCCCTCTCTTCCCTCCAGATTAAGTCCATCCCTCTGTCTCACACTCAAAGCCCTGTGCCCTCCTGAGGCCTCTGCTCCAGCCAGGGCGGATCCCTCCCTGCTTATGCCATGCCTGTGGCTGCATCCAGACCTTTGCGTACCCTGTTTCCCCACCTAGACCGTCTTCTTCACCTTCTCTTTATCTAATCATTAAGAATATAAATAAGTTCACACACGATGTGGACATCCATTTGTCCTCCAAATACCCCTGGAGGTTAGCATGGCAGGAAATATATATTATCCTCATTTTACTGGCCATTAGATAGGTTCAGGGAGGTCAAATGACTTGTCCAGGGTCACACAATAAGAAGTGGAAACAAACCTGAACCCAGGTCATTAGACTCCTTCTCCAGTGCTCATCTCAGTTAGCCATACTACAGGGAGAGACCCAGGCTGCCATACCTCACGGTGTCCCCAGGCTCCTTTTATGGTCTCCTAGACCCCACATGACCTGGCTTCTGCCCACCTCTCTGCCTTTATTTGCTTTCCACTCCTCACTCCCTGTGCTCCAGCCTCCTTGGTCTTCTTGCTGTTTCTCCTTCACGCCAAGCTCATTTCTTCTTCATAGACTTTGTACTCACTGCTCTTTCCCCACCCGCACAGAGCAGGCTCCTCTTCATCCCACTTTCAGCTTGAGTGTGCCTCCCCCGTGCCACCTCCCCTGTCTCCTCCCCCACCTCCTGCCACTCTGTGTCATGTTACCCGATTCTGTTTTCTGTATAGCGTTTAACACTAGTTTAATGATGTTTTAAACTTTTGTCTCCCCCACTATGAGAAACTTCATGATAGAAGAAACTCTGTCTAGTTCAAGGCCGTGCCTTGGGCCCGACACTGACTGGCAGGCATTAGGCATTCAGTGTGTGTTTGTTGAATGAATGAATGAATGAATGAATGAATGCAGCGGGGCCTCCCTAACCCTGCCCTCTCCACAGGCTGGCTGCGCGCATCATGTGGCGGGTGGAGAGAGAGGGCACGGGGCTCACAGAGGGCTGCCTGGTCTCCGTGGACGACCTGCAGAACCACGTGGAGAACTTTGGGGAGGAAGAGCAGAAGCAGCTGCGGGTGGACGTGGACACCTTCTTGCAGTACTGGCTGCCCCAGAGCCAGCAGTTCAGCATGCAGTACATCTCGCACATCATTGGCGTGGTATGGTTTCTCGTCGTGTGGGGGTGGGCTGGGTGACAGCTGAGATTGTCCAACGAAGAAGAATTAAGGTGCTGCCAGGCCAGAGTGGGGAGGAGGGGCCAAGACAAGAATTGAAGGGAGACAGAGCCCTAAAATGAACAACTGTCATCCTGTCCTTTGTCTTTCCGGTCTTGCTTACTATGAGGTCATTCCTGCCCTATCTGAAGTTGGCGTCCCAACACAAACTTTCCCTTATCTCTGAATGGTAGATTTGGATGATATTTTACTTTCCTGTTTTCCTGTACTTCCTGTATTTTCTCTTTTCCACATTGAAAACAAAGACCCAATTACCATCCCTTCTTGCCTTCTAGTCACTTTGAAAATAAGGTCCTTCCTTTTCTAGGTCTGATGGACTGGATAATGGGGAGCCTGGAGTAGTGGAAGCCAGAGGGAGGGGAGTAAGGGCCTTTTGGAGGGTGCTGCCTTGGAGCAACAAAGCTGGGACTCTCTCTTGGGCGCGGGGGCCCAGGAGGTGGGGGTAGAGTCCTGAGGATCAGCAGGCCCTGGGCTGTGGGGTAGATGTTTTCCATCTGGCAGGCTCAGCACCTTCTGTGGGATTGGTGAGCGGGCTGAAGAAGGGAGTTATGGTAATAACAACAGCATGATCACAACCAACATCTCTTGAGCCCTTACAGTGTGCTGATACTTCTCTAATAGTCAGATTTCTCCAGAGAAACAGAACCAGCTGCCTATCATCTATCTATCTATCTATCTATCTATCTATCTATCTATCTATCTATCTATCTATCTATCTATCTATCTATCTATCATCTATCTATCTATCATCTATCATCATCTATCTATCATCTATCTATCTATCTATCTATCTATCTATCTATCTATCTATCATCTATCTATCTATCTATCTATCTATCTATCTATCTATCTATCTATCATCTATCATCATCTATCTATCATCTATCTATCTATCTATCTATCTATCTATCTATCTATCTATCTATCTATCTATCATCTATCTATTATCTATCTATCTATCTATCTATCTATCTATCTATCTATCTATCTATCATCTATCATCTATCTATCTATCTATCTATCTATCTATCTATCTATCTATCTATCTATCGTCTATCATCTATCTGTCCATCTATCTAATCATCTATCCATCCACCCACCCATCCACCCATCCATCCATCCATCCATCCATCCATCCATCCATCCATCCATCCATCCATCCATCCATCCATCATCATTTATCTGTTTTCCTACCTATTATCTGTCTATCATCTGTCTACCTATTGAGGGAGGAGGAAATTTATTTTAATGAATTAGCTCTTGAGATTGTAGAGGGTAAATTCAAAACCTGCTGATAAGCCTGCAGGCAGGACACCCAAAAAAGAATTGTGGTTCAAGTCCAAAGGCCAATTGCTGGAAGAGTTCCTTCTTGCTCAGGGGAGGTCAGTCTTTGTTCTATTAAGTTCGCTGATTGCATGAGGCCACCTACACTGCACAGGCTAATTTGCTTTACTCAAAAATCTACCAAAAACACCTTCACAGAAACATATGATATAATGTCTGACAAAATACGTGGGCACCGCAGCCCAGCCAAGTTGACATATAAAATTAACCATCACAGCTTCCCATGTGTTATTTTATGCGATCTTTACAGCACAAAGTGAAGTTTGTGCTTTTAACATTACTATTTTATAAACAGAAAGCCTAGGCCCAGAGAGGTTACTTGACTTCCAAAGGCCACACAGTGAGCTGGTGTCCATGAAAGGGCTAGAAGCTGTCTGCCTGGTGCCAGAGTTGCTACTCTTAGCAGTTAGGCTCCACAGGCCTGAGGTGAATGGGTGTCATAGACCATCCTGGGTAACCCCAAGGTGACCTGGGGACTACAGCCACAGGATGGCAGAATCACCAAAGTGAGAACTGGAAGGGCAGTGGAGATCACCTAGTCCAACTTAACGTACAGACGGGAAAACTGGGGCTCAGAAAAGAAAGAAATTTGATTAAGGTAACACAGCTTGTTAGTGGTACTGACTGGCTTAATTTCATGTACTTGCTGAATGGCCAATGAGATTGAATGGAGAAAGTGACAGTCTCCCAATATCTATAACAAATAGCCATGTGCTATAGATATCGATATACATATATAAATGTATATTATATTGTGTATAGTATGTATTTATGTATATTATTTATATATAAAGAGTTGTTAATGTAGTTTAGGTTATATTTATTATGCATTTTTCATACACAGATAGTAGATATTTGGAATCTGTTTTTATAAAGAGCCACTTATTTTTTTAAACATTAAAAAAATATGTATATATCTTTTTATTGATTTCAGAGAGAAGGGAGAAGGGGAGAGAGAGAAACATCAATGATAAGAGTCATTGACCAGCTGCCTCCTGCACACCCCCTGCTGGAGATCGGGCCTGCAATCCAACCAGGACATGTGCCCTGACCAGGAATCAAACCTCAATCTCCTGGATCCTAGGTCAATGCTCAACCGCTGAGCCATGCCCGGCTGGGAAAAGCCACTTATTTTGAAAGAAAAGGAAATAAATCAAGTGCTGTATAAGTAATAACCAACTTGACTTACCTTGGATTCAGAGATAAATGTTGCACTCATCAGAATTTAAAATTGTGAACAGGGAGCATAAAATATCCAACAAACACACCTAATAAAAAGGAGATGTCAGTTTTATCTTATGAGCAGCTATAGGAGTTGAGGGTGGGTAGGCAAAGAAAGCAGAAAGCAGGGGGACCCCCCACTGTGAGTCACAGGAGCGCATGGAGAGAGAAACCAAAGAGATACTGGGGAAAACACACGTGAGACCCAGGGACAAGTAAGGGAGAGACTTTCAGAAACAGCATTTCCATCTTTGGCCTTTTTAGAATATAGCTACCAAAAACTTTCTAGGTGGTGTTGCATTTTAGCAGATATGGGACTCCCCCATGGTACCAGTCTTGAGGGTCATTTGGAATCAAGCCGAGAACAGGAGACTTTTGTTTCCAGACTTGCTAAGCATTTCCAGGATGAGCTCTGGTTTTCTATTAAAAAAAAACCCCAAAACTTTCAATAGCGAGGATGGTATTCTGTCCCTAGTCCATATGTCTTAGCTGACTCTTTTATCTTTTCCTCTGGGTAGATTAACTGCAATGGTTTCACGCTCAGTGATCAGAGAGGCCTGCAGGCAGTGGGCGTGGGCATCTTTCCCAACCTGGGCCTGGTGAACCATGACTGTTGGCCCAACTGCACCGTCATATTTAACAACGGCAAGTGAGTATGCCTTTCACTGGGGGTGGTGTGATGGGGATGGGGAGACCTTTAGTGTTTTCTCCACTTGACTTAAGCCAAAGGTAAACTGTTGAACCTGAACTAGCATGTATTTCAAATGGGAAGAAAACAGAAATTTCATTCTAGAATATTTGTGGCTAGGAGAAAGGTAATGGAGAAAATAGAAAATAAATCCATATGGGTAATTTCTGAGTTTCTTGAGGTTGCCTAGATATGTCAGATAAACCTTCAACTACTATTTTAAAACTTGATGCCTTGGATTACCTATCTTGAGGTCATGACAAAACATCATTTACTGAGAAGGTGCTTGGCAGAAGCATATATTAGTCAAAGTCCCAGCAGAAATCAGAGGCACACTCAGAGTTTACCTGAAGAAAATTTAATAAAAGGACAATTTATGGAAGTGTTGGAAGCATTTAAGCAACTAATAACGAACGGTGAGTTGTCCAGGATCTAGCAACAGCATGAAACCATTATTACCTCTAGACCTGGAAGGGCAAATGGAAGAAGTACTGTTTCTGTGGTTGGAGAGAGCCACAGCCGTGGGAGGGGCCCTTTCCTCTCCCCTCCCCCAACAGCTTGGCCTGTAGAGAAACCAGCCACTGGGGGAACCATGGTGAGGCAGAGAGAGCCGGGACTACAGACCCCAGCTTCTCTCTCCTCCCATCTTCTCATCTCCTCATATTGGCCAAACCCCAACCAGAAGCAAGAGGGCAAAGGAAACTGGGTCATGAAGTCCTCAGAGGTCAGTTAATGCCCCCCCCCCCGCCCCCCAAGCAGGCACAGAGGGGACAAAAGGGTAAAGAATGGGATTTGGGGGTGGGGCACAAATGAAAAAGTGTCAGCAAAGAGGGTGATCCCCAGCTGTCTGTGGCTCAGGCTGGGGGATTTGGGGGAATGAGGCCTGAGCATTTTGCTTTTGCTCTTAGAGACAAGCTCTTATGACCAATGCAAGTTGACTCTGAGCCATTAACAGTGAGCAGGTTTCCCCAAAACACTTCCTGGAAAATAATGACAATGGCTTCTGGTTCTTAGCCAAGGATCAAGCCTAAGCCCCAATGTAGCAGGGGCTCTGGTTTCCCTTTTCCTTCCTATTTCTGGAGGCAAGGGCCCACATGACACCGGGCTCTTAAGCAATTGAGACAGTCACTCAAGACAGGAAGTTTATTTTGGATCCAGATGATAACCTTTGCACAGCATTTGTGTTTCCCTTCCTACACCTCATGGGGTCACTGGCCTAGACTTCATGGAATCCTCCCCAGAGGGGCTGTTGTCCAGGGTTAGCCTGGTTGGCAGAGAAGATCAAATTCAGCCACATGCAGGCCGATCTTTCCGGAATCCCTTCCACTAAGCAATGGTGACCCAGGGCTCTTCTTTTCACTACATGTAACTGTCACAGGAACCTGGGAATCTTTTTCCAGATCACCTCCAGTGTCCACTCTGGCTTCTATGCACCCACTAATTCTGAGCAGCCATGTTGAACCCTGGCTTCTTGGTTGTTGTGCATGAGAAGATGACTTTTCAGTCACTGTCTAGCTGCCTGCTGTAGTAGAAAGAACAGTGGTCACGATGTTAGGAGCCCAGTTCTAACCCCAACAATTTTTATCTACTACCTCCCCCACACACCCCAACCTGGGCCGAGCCTGCAACTGAGATACGTGCCCTTGGCTGGAATTGAACCTGGGACCCTTCAGTCTGAGGGCAGATGCTCTAACCACTGAGCTAGGGCTAGCACTCTACTTTTAAACCCATTGTCTCATGAGCCTATTGCCAGGCTATAGATGAGAACACTGAGGCCTGGGGAAGGGAAGTCACTTGTCCAGGGAGACATAGTTTTGAACCCAGAGCCTCTCAT
This sequence comes from Miniopterus natalensis, assembly GCF_054644295.1. Lineage (NCBI taxonomy): Eukaryota > Metazoa > Chordata > Mammalia > Chiroptera > Miniopteridae > Miniopterus > Miniopterus natalensis. Next base: position 49,920,894 of record NC_142093.1, read on the forward strand.
CGCAAATCCAGTGAACTTTCCGCTATACCAGGTGATGTCAAGTGAGCCCAGCTACAGGGCCTGGACTACAGGGGCTGGGATAGAGGTTGTTGTTATGGCCAAAGCTTTGATTGCATGACCTGAAGTACTGTGCACCTTTGCTAGCTGTGCAGGATCAGTCAATGGTAATGATTTCCATTTGGGTGTCTGTTTTGTCTTTCAGTCATGAGGCAGTGAAATCCATGTTTCACACCCAGATGAGGTGGGTCAGTTCTTGCAAACTTCCCGCTCCTCTGACCCACCTCCCTCACTTGCCTGGTTTGCCGGGGCCACCCCTTCCCAAGATTCCGTGGCTGCTGTCTGTCTGTAATGTCCTTCTGCACCCCAGAGTCTCCTCTTTTTTTAATGCTGTATTCTTAATGCATTTAAATTAATCATTTTGGTGCTTTGTTTTTTTTCTTTCTCCGCTTTCAACTCCTTACTTCTCTTGTTCCTCTAACAACAAAGCGTGACAGCCCTTTCTGGTCCATGTCATCTTGGCAAAAACCTAGTTTGTCCCTCTAAACCCTGCTTACCATGAAATGAAGACTGCTGATATTACTGACTTACTAATGGACTGTGTGTTTGTTTATAACCCCCAACTTCTCAGCCAGGCTGGGTTCTGAAAATTGCACCCATAATTGTGATACTTTGATAAATATTTATTCATAGTATTGGGTTTACTGCTCTGGCCAACTATGAGTTACCGGTTTAGGTTAGATTTTACTTTTGAGTTTCCTTAATCACAACCAAATGGCCCCAGATGGATCTTTTTCTTAAGCTGGGCTTGAAAGCACTTGAAATGCTCTTTGGATTTAGAAGAAAAGGCTGCATGGGAGTGTGGCCTTTGGGGATGCAGAGGAGGGGTGGTTTCTGCACCTGAGCCCGTGTTGGCATGCGTTGCACGTGACTTCGAATGATTCACATCGTCTCCTGGACATCTCGTTCCACATTTGTAGAGCAAAGGTCAGGATGAGAGTGTTGCTGGGGACCTTCCCAGTCTCCACAAGAAATAAATTAATTGCCTACTGTGGCTCAATTGGCTGAACTATATAAAATTGCAGAGCATTAGAGATGGAAGGAGTCTGGGGTCCAGAACAGAGTGATAGTCACTGTTCATCCCCTGATCTCCAATTCCAAGTTAGGTAAATGGGGTATACATATATGCATTTTTTTCATATTTAAGTGACATTAAATTAATTTGATTTTGAAAATTCCCTAATATTACTGATATAATTTGAGATACTCTGAGACCTTGTACGAACTGGCTTAACCATGATGGGAAGTAAAGCTACTGGAAATCCTGACTTATTGGCCATCAAATCACCATTGAGTGGGGATATGTTATGATGGTGAACTGCCTCTATAAAAGGGGCATTTGGAGTTAGCATGCTTACTGACCCTACCAGGACCAAACGCCAAACATCCACACTCAACACTGGCTCAGAAATTGCGCAAATAGAACTATTTAGGACATTAGCAGAATCCTAAAATCAAGGGCTTTGGCGCGTCTCACTTCCCATGCATTGCAGACTCAGGAGGCAGACTGGAAACAATCAGGTGAGGCCAATATGATGCGGTGAGGCATGCGCTCTAATCTTGACTCTGTGGCCAAAGTGCTGTGGGACCTTTGGGAAGTCACTTCACCTCTCTGGGCATCAGAGCCCTCATTTGTGACATGAGGAGGTGGATTCCCTGCAGCGCAGACATATTAGGATTCCAAGCAGAGTTGTGAGTAGAGTCACTTCACCCTCCTCTCCCCCTTGCCTTTCATCACGTCAGTAGCAGCTGTTGCCAAAAATTGGGGTGGGGAAGAAAGAAAAGAAAGAACAAGAGGTGAATGGGAACTTCGATTTTGCCAGGGGCCATATGAGTTGTTTTTATATATATTATCACATTTATTTGGCATTTCAGTGGCCTCCATTTTGGGAGAAGGCTTTTAACCATAAGTGGTCACCTCTGATACCTGCACATGCATGTCACTGCCATTCAGTAGTTGCTTGCTCGACTGTCACTTCAGAGCACGTGGAAGGGAGTGTCTAACAGCCACCCCAAGAGGTAAAAGATATGACCACAGACCTCCCTGCAGATACTCTGCCTGGCCTCTGCATCCTGCCACTCACTCTCTGGGTGATGGCTTCCCGCTGGGTACTGTGGCCCCGAAATCCTGGGGAGATATAGAAGCATAGCTTAGGATCAGCTTGCAGGAGCAGCTCGTTTTCTGTAGCTTCTGGCCTTGTGCATGGCTGAGAGGCCCACAGGCTCGTCTCTGCTTGGTTGGCTTAGCTGGATGTCAGTTCCCCAGTGGGCTTTTGTCTTCAGCACGTTCTGCATCTATCACATGGTAAAATGGGTTGTGCTGTAGGTCATTGGAGGGTCAGGTATAGGCCGGAAGGGGATCGAAATGCCACCTGCTCTTGCTAACCGCCTTCGACCAAAAAGCCCTGTCCCCCAATAAACACAGAAGTGAACACTGCAGCAGGCTAACAGAGCCAGCCTGTTTGTTGCCAAGGGTCTGCTGAACCAGCCTCCTCACACAATGTAGGTTGGGGTAGGAAGGGGCTTATAGTCAGACATGGAATAGGCCAAGACTGGTGCTGACCGAGTGTGTGTGTTTCTGAGGGAGCAGTCCCCAGACTAAGCAAAAATGGCGATTGAGCCTCCTCTTGTTCGAGTTTTCACCTTCTTACTATTTCTCACTTCCTTTGTTAGCAACCAGTAGCTGAATGTACAGGGATGACTGGGGGCATGGAAGCCATGTGTGGTTTTAAGACCAATACCGGTCCTCTACCAGGAATCTATTTGAGCAGATTTTGGAGCAGATTTGATTGTTATACGAGTGAGAAGTATCCAGAAAACTTTCTGTTAGCTACATCTCCTGTTTTTGGAGGGAATGGGAGTTTTCTCTAGCGCTAGTGGAAGTCGTTGTCTTTGAGAATCAACTCCCTGGAACCTGAAGCGCGCAGATGCCACGGACAGCCGCGGGTCTGATACACTCTTCCCCTTTGCTCTGCTCCAGAATCGAGCTCCGGGCCCTGGGCAAGATCCCAGAAGGACAAGAGCTGACAGTATCCTACATCGACTTCCTCAACGTCAGCGAGGAACGCAAGAGGCAGCTGAGGAAACAGTACTACTTTGACTGCACGTGCGAGCACTGCCAGAAAGGGCTGAAGGACGACCTCTTCCTGGGGGCGAAAGACAACCCGAAGGTACGCGCAGCCCTGCTCTGGGGTGTTTGTGGCCACCTCCACAGCGGCCAGGCTCGGGGGGATCCCACAGCCAATCAGTGCACCCCTCTCAGGAGTTCCCAGAGGACCAGCCTGTAACCCCTGGGAAGGCTGGATGGGGTGGGGGACAGAGCACTGCCCATAGGTCCCAGCTAGTGTCCAGGCACCATCACTTGCTAGGTGTTTGAGTTTGGGGGCATTACTAGGTTTTCTCATCTGGGAATAGGAAAGATGGCAGCCATTTCAAGGGGTTGTTTTGAGCATTAAACAAAACGATATGTGTAAAGGGTGTGGCATGTAGAGTAGACAATAAACTTTAGTGCTCTCCTTGCCCCTTTGCAGTTTAAATAATGCTGAGAATGTTCACATATTGAGACCACATGGGCAAAGAGATTCATTGTCTGGTTATCACAAAGATATCCCTAGGCCCACTGGAAATGGGCAATGTGGAGATCGGGCAATGCTTCGATTGGTTAATTTGCCTAAGTGCTGAGTAGCTGTTGCCTACTGGATGGTGGGACCACTGAGCAGGGGGAAGGCTTGCTGAGGGGTAGTCTGGAGCTCAGCTGGGCTGGGAGAAGGGGGGGCTGCCGGGTGTTGGAGCAGAGCATTAAAGCACTAAGCCTGCACTCTCTACCTGCAGTGGGCTAAGCAAGAGGCTGGACTGGGCAGGTGCCGACTTCCCCTGTTTCATTTGCCCCCGTGGAAAGGTACACCGGTGGAGAGTCAGGGGGATCAGCACAGAGGTAGGGGTCCTCTCACTGCTGAAGGGCCCAGAACAAAAGGCTCTAGCATTTTTATGGACCCTGATGTGAGGGCTTAAGGGAGAGGGCACGGGGGAAGGGCTAGGAGAGAAAAAGTACTGGGTACTGAGTCAGAGTGGGAAAGTGTCTGCAAGTCTCCTCACCTCCTCCCCAATAAGCAGGCCTCGGTAGAAGCACCTAAAGAAGACCTCAGCCCAAGGCCTCAGGTAAACAGACCTAGGAATAAAGGTTCCTGGGCTAGGAATGAAAATATTCTAAGAGCTCGAGCAGCCAGCAGGGCCTGAGGGCTTGACTGTAAGACCCTTCAGGGACAGTGCGCCCAGTCAGGTGAGGGAGGGCCGCTTCCCCTGTGAGGCCGCCCAGGTAAAGCCTTTGTAACTGCCTGTGGTCTGGAGTGAAAAATCACACACAGGTTTTTAACCAGGAGCTGGACTCCTCGGGAGGGGCTAACTGACTACGTTTATATAACTCACAGTCCACTGGTGCATTTAAGATACAAATACACAAACATACTTCTTTTTTTTTTTAAATGTATTTTTAAATGTATTTTTTTTTTTAAATATATCTTTATTGATTTCAGAGAGAGGAAAGGAGAGGGAGAGAGAGAGAAACATCAATGATGAGAGTCATTGATTGGCTGCCTCCTGCACGCCCCTGACTGGGGATTGAGCGTGCAACCCGGGGATGTTCCCTGACCGGGAATCGAACCCTGATCGCCTGAATCCTAGGTAGCCGCTCAACGGCTGGGCCAAACATACTTCTTAATTAACTTAACCTCTGCATCCTACGGGCGAGCAGAACTTTGTCTCTGGTTAGAGCAAAGGCTGCAAGCAAAACTGACTCTTGGTACAGGAGGTGGGGCCTCTCCTTCATTACTCAGTGGCGTCCGTGCTAATGTTCAGGTAACACTATTTCTACACTTGACTCGTCTCTCTTTCATCTCTTGGCCATTCTAGACTTTTTTGGGGGGGAGGAGGCAGGAGGCGCTAATTTATTTTTATTCTTAATATATAATATTTTTAACCCTTTGACTAAGCAGTTCTACTTCTAAGAATTTGCCCTGTGGATATACTTGCACATATGCCCAAAGATATATGTATAAAGAGATATATTGTAGCATTGTTGGGGACAACAAAATATTGAATAAAACCTAAATAACCACCAACAGGGAAATATTTAAATAAACAAAATAGCTTGTGTCACTAAAGCTAATGAGGTAGGTCTTCGTGTACAGATACGGAATGAACTCTAGTTCCTGCGCAGTAAGAATGAAGGGATCAAACACTGCCGTGTGTATGAGTTTCCCAGGGCTGCCATAACAAAGATCCCCACACCAGGTGGCTTAAATGAGAGAAATCTGGCTCACAGTCTGGGGGCTGGAAGTCTGGAATCAAGGTGTCAACAGAGGGATTCCTTCTGAGGGCTGTGAGGGGAGGATCTGTTCCAGGCCTCGCTCCTTGCCTTGTAGATGCGTCTTCTCCCCGTGTCTCTTCGTGTTGTCTTCCCAGTGTCTCTTCTCTTCACCTGGCATTCTTTTCATAAGGACAGCAGTCATATTGGATCAAGGGCCCAACCTGCTCCAATATGACCTCATCGCAACTAATTATATCTGCAATGACCCTTTTTCCAAATAAGGTCACATGCTGAAGTACTGACACAAGAATTTGTGGGGATGGCAATTCAACCCTTAAGACGTGTCTGCTACCATTTATGAAAATGGAGAGGGACAGATGCACTCACACACCGAGACCCGTGCACAAGCATAGTCAGTCTCTATCCAGATAGGTGGGGTGAGGGAAGGAACTGCGACAGACCAGCAGCGCCTGCATGAAATTGAGAATCATCTCCCAGGCAGGATATAAAGCAGTAGGGACCCAAGGATTAATATGCTCTTCATAGGAACAACCCCTTCTTTGTGGAATCAAAGGTTCTATATCCCAGGGAATGTGAATTGGCATGTACATGTGAGTCACCAAGCACGGGACCGTAGAGGCTGAAAAAACAATAAGCTACTGTGTCTACCCTCACCCTGACCTTCCAGAAGCTACAGCAAAGCATGTGTCTTATCTGCAAGGCAGTCAGCCTTCCCTCCTGGGACCTGGCCCTGAGTATTTGTTTCATCATTTGCTCCCACCACTGCTTATTTTTTTTTTTTGCTAAGAGGTCTGACCCTCTTTACTCCTTTCCAAAATTAAATGAAACAACCATGTAGCCATTTCTCTAAATCTCTTGATATTTACCTGGCAGATCCAATAGATAAGCAGGTAATACGTGGTCATTGGTTCCCCTGTCCCTTCACTTCAGACATGCTGGCACCAGCTGGTGATGGTATGCCCACATCTTCTAATCTGAATTGCGGAGTTGGCATCTCTCTTGATGTAAAAGGTGGTTATTTCTGTTTGAACCTAACCTGAAGTCAAAGCACAAAATTTCTTTTATTTTTATATCAAATTGGGCTGTCTGTTAAAATAAATAACTCAAAATAAAAACAACTCATTCAAAAAACTGAGTATAACTTTTTAAAAGCAAGTGTATCTTAAGGCATAACAAAAGGCCATTATAATGTAGTAGAAAGAATACTGGAAAAATAATTAAGAAGACTGTGTGCTAGTTCTGCCTGTGGCCCTGAATGTGTGTGCTTGGGCAAGTCTCTTCTTTTGGGCCTCAGTTTCCTCATCTGTAAATGATGAGTTGTACTAACTTATTGACAGTTCCATCAAGCTGTTTTATCTATGCTGGCATCACAGTTGCCTTTCTTTCTTTCCCTTATAATTCTTCCTCCTAGTCTGAGAAGCCCCCCTCAGTATACTAGCCATTGTGGCTCATCCCCAAACTTTCAATTGACATCAAAATTGTTCTTGACTTTTTTAAAAAATATGTTTTTATTGATTTCAGAGAGAGGAAGGGAGAGGGAGAGAGAGAGAGAAACATCAGTGATGAGAGACTCGTCATTGACTGGCTGCCTCCTGCGGGCCCCCTACTGGGGATCCAGCCCACAACCAGGGCATGTGCCCTGACCCGGAATCGAACCCCGATCTCCTGGATCCTAGGTCGATGCTCAACTGCTGAGCCACGCCCAGCTGGCTTGACTTCTTTATATTGTATATGGAAACTTGGATAAAAATAAACACCAAATATTTAGAAAATAAAACTGAAATTTATAACATTCCCCTCAATTGTAGCTTTGGATTTTGTTTAGGTTTGTTAGGTTTTTCTGTTTCTCTCTCACCAGGCTTCACCTCTGTTCTCAATAAGAACGTGGCAATTTTTCAAGCTTGATGAATCAGTATCCCTCTTTCCCCCTCTACCTTCTCTTCTAACTCCTCCTATGGGCCCTCCCCCTTTTCCTATAGTTCCTCCCCTTCCTTCCTCCGCTGACTCCTCCCCCTCTTCCTCTCTGCTTCCTGTTTTCTGTGATGCTCTGGAGAGGGTAGTCTTTCTTTGTGAGGTTCCTTAAATCCTATCTGCAGGTCAGGTTTTCCTGCCTTTGCTCTGAATGCAGAGCCAAGTGGAACTGCCCATTTCCCTTCTCAGAATAGCTTTATCACATGATGCATGTGTCAATTAACAACCTTTCAGCCAGGTTGTTTTGGAAACCGTGGCGGTTGCCTCCTTGAAAAACTTTGATTGGCTTCCAGAGCTGAAAGTAGCACTCCTCCGTACAACATCAAATTGAGCAAGACTATTATTAACACCTAACCACTTGGTAGTTTTCAAATCTACCTGCAAGTTACTGATTCCTCCAGAAGATTCACTGAGAATTTTGACTCCTAAAGATAATGAAACTTATGGTAGACTAGAAACTAGTGGTCATAAACTAGATATGATATTATAGGCAACAAGCTATGGATGACACTAAAAATGTAGGTTTAGAAGATTGATAGTATACCGCTGGATCACCAGTCACAGAACTCTGCATGATTGGACAAGACATGGACCCCCCTCTTACTAATGTGCTTGATTCAAAACAGACAAGCAGACACACACTGAAATGACTTGTCTGAAACCAAGACATGTTTCAACAGAAGGCTAAGCAGCACTCTCGGGATAGAAGGCAGCCAGAAGCCAGAAATCTCAGCCAAATCAAAGGTCAATACAAAGGTTAAGTCAGGAGTAGACCTGTAAGCAGAAGCCAGAGTACTGATGGATGTATTAATTTTGAGGGTCAGGCCACAGGACAAGTACAAGTAGGCATGCAGAAGAATTTCAGGGAGACCCAGATACTGAAGGATATGGAAACGCGGGCAGTCAAACTTGTAAGGATATTCAAGAACTCTGCAGAAGCCAACGTAGGTGAAGACTAAATATAATTCCCCCTTTCTTAAAGGATTCTGGCCCTGAAGCAAGCTGTCCTGGCCAGGGGCCTCGCATACTGCAACAGGGACACGCAGAACTGGCTCAGGACAGCTGGGAGACTGAGAGAAGATCCTGATCTCCATCTATAAAGGCCGAGGGTGTGTTTTTATGGGAACAAATGTCCATTCTCCCATTACTGTTTGGTATGTTAGTGAAGGTGACCCCACAAAATAATGTAAGCAGCGAATGTAAAAGAAGCTGTTGAGCTCAATTCCTAATAGTAAAAAACTGGATTAGAGAACTGGTTAAATAAATTATTCTAGCTTCATATGGTGAAATCTCCACAGCTATTAAAGTGGTGACATATTTATATAAATATGGGAAAATATCCATAATCTACTGAGTGGGAAATAAAACAGAATAGGAAGAATTAGCATCATTAAAATGTCCATACTACCTAAAGCAATCTATAGATTCAGTACAATTTTTATCAAAATACCAATGGCATATTTCACAGAACTAGAACAAATAATCTTAAAATTTATATGGAACCGCAAAAGACCCCAAATAGCCACAGCAATCTTGAGAAAGAAAAACAAAGTTAAAGATATCACACTACCTGATATCAAACTATACTGCAAGTCTACAGTAATTAAAACAGCCTGGTACTGGCATAAAAACAGACATGTAGATCAATGGACCAGAATAGAGAGCTCAGAAATAAACTCATGTGTATATGGTCAATTAATATTTGACAAAGGAGGCAAGAGCATACAATGGGGCAAAGATAGTCTATTCAATAAATGATCTTGGGAAAAACGAACAGATACGTGCAAAAAAAGGAAACTAGACCACCTTTTTACACCATATACAAGAATAAACTCAAAATGGATTAAAGACTCAAAACCATAAAATTCCCAGAAGAAAACAGACAGTAAATTCTCTGATATTTATCGTAGTAATGTTTTTTTCTGATATATCTCCTTGGGCATGGGAAACAAACAAACAAAAAATAAACAAATGAGATTGTATCAGACTAAAAAGTTTTTGCACAGCAAAGGAAACCATCAATAAAACAAAAACGCAACCTGTTGAATGGGAGAAGATATTCACCAATGAATGATACATGCGATAAGGGGTTAATATAATAAATTTATAAAGAACTCGTATAACTCAACACCAAAAACCCAAACAATCCAATAAAAAAAAAGGGCGGAGGACCTAAATAAGCACTTCTCTAAAGAGGGCATACAAATAGATGTATAAAAAGACATATAAAAAGATGCTGAAAGTCACTAATCATCAGAGAAATGCAAATTAAAACCACAATGAGATACCTCATACTTGTCAGAATAGCTATCATCAACAAATCAGTAAACAACAAACACATGTTTCGAGGATGTGCACTGTTGGTGGGAACGCAGATTGGGGCAGCCACCATGGAAAACAGTATGGGGGGTCCTCAAAAAATTAAAAATGGAGCTGCCTATGACCCAGCAATTCCACTTCTGGCTAGATATCCAAAGAAACCCCAAAACACTAATTCACTGCAGCGTTATTTCAATGGCCAAGATATGGAAGCAACCCAAGTGCCCATCAATAGACAAGTGGATAAAAAAGAAGTGGTACAGCCCTAGCCGGTTGGACTCGGTGGTTAGAGCACCAGCCTTTGGACTGAATGAAGACTCTCAGGTTCGATTCTGGTCAAGAACATGTACCTCAGTTGCAGGCTCGATCCCTGGCCCCAGTTGGGCTCGCTCACATCCATGTTTCTCTCTCTCTCTCTTTCTCTCTGAAAAGCAATGGGGAAAAAATATCCTCGAGTAAGGATTAAAAAAAAAAAAAAAAGTGGTACATATATACAATAGAATATTACTCAGCCATAAAAAGGAATGAAATCTTATCATTTGAGTCAGTGTGGATAGACCTAGAGGGTATTATGTAAGTGAAATAAGTCAGAGAAAGACAAATATCATATCATTTCATTTATATGTGGAATCTAAAGAACAAAATAAATAAATAAACAAAATTGAAACAGATCCATAGATAGAGAGAAGAGAGTGATGGTTGCCAGAGGGAGGGGGTTTGGGGGGTGGGTGAAAAAGTGAAGAGATAAAGAACTACAAATGGGTAGTTACAAAATAGTCACAGGGATGTAAAGTACAGCATAGGGAATATAGTCAATAATATTGTAATAACTATGCATGGTACCAGGTGGGTACTAGGGGAAATGTTTTGTTTATTGATTATATGATTATTTAACCACTATGCTGTATATCTGAAACTAATATAAAATAATATTGAATGTAAACTATTATTAAAAAATAAAATTAAAAAATATATAAACAGAAATATGATATAATTCCAGTTAGAAAAAATATTTGATGCTATTGGCACATACACACACATGCATGTGTGCACATACAGGATTGCAATACAGCCAATACACACTGCAAAGGCCATGGTAGGAAAACTCACCATCGATGGTTAGTGTCTGTTCTGGTTGGTCAGCGCCTTTACTGTACCAGCTGTTAAATATTTAAATATTATTCCTATATATATATGCATTGTAAAATGTTCCTCAAAACACTGTGTCCATCTTTGGGTAGGTTCTGGGGATTTCTAGCTTTTTCTCCATACTTTTTTCATATGTTTTAATTTTTTACAGCTTCCACACACCTATTTTACAGTCAGAATAAACGATAAAGTTATTTTCATTTCGGAAAAAAGCTTTATCAGATTTGCCTAAGCAAAAACCAAAATACCAGAAAAGAGCCTCTAATATGGATAAGCATAGCGAGTAAACTTTTCCTTTGGACTTTGAAAAAACGTGGCACCTTTTCTTTGAAATTATGGTGCCCTCATGGACTTCTTTTTCTTTTTTAAACTTTTAATTTTTTAAATTGTTGACACTATTATAAGTGTCCCCATTCCTCACCCCCCCTTTCTCATAGACTTCTTAATTATGGTACCTCTTTGCCTCAAATATCAAAATCTCTCTCTCTTTTTTTTTTAAATGATATCACTATACTGCTCAGGCAAATACAATAAGCCCACTGAGTCTAGATTTCACAGAGACAGCTGACAAAGTCTCTCATAATATGCTTTTGGTGAAGACAAGGCAATATGAACTGGATGCTAAGACACTGGAAGGGTTGGGATGCCCATCGCCACAAGGGCTGTCTTTCATGATCTCTGATGGCAAACCGAGTACAAATTTTTAGTCAAGTCCTCAGGCTCTGTCCTCAGCCCCTGTCCTCAGCCCTGTCTGTGCTGGCCAGTATTTAAATCAAAGACTTGGGTGAAGACAAAAAAGCAAGGGCATATTTGTAGTATATACAGCTGACTTGAAGTACAGAGGAAAAATGGGAAATATTTTAGGTGCTAGAGTGAGAATCCAAAATGCCAGAGAAAATACAAGAGAGATCAATGTCCAATTCTGCACTGGGTCCAAAGCTCTGGCATGAGCACAGTGTTGGGATGATTGGCTGGCAGCAAGGCTCTGGGCCTTGGTCAATGGAAAACACAGCAAGAGTCAGAAGCACGGTGAGGGAGCTGGAAAAGCTATAGGGATCTTGCACAGCATTTATAGAAGCGAAACATTCAGAATGAAGAAGGCATTGATTTTGCACTACATTCAATGTCAAAGATGGCAGCCATGCAAAGATGTAACTCAGTGTCCCTCCCTCTCCCAGCCCTCTCAGGATGTGGTAAAGGAGATGATACAATCCTCCAAGGATACACTAGAAAAAATTGACAAGGCTCGCTCCGAGGGCTTGTACCACGAGGTAAGAATTCATTTCCTTGGGGGGTAGGGGAGGCGAAGAGGGCAGAAAGGTTCTCTAGGAAGGGAGGGCAATGGGGTGGGGTAAAGGTGGAGGCTACCAAGCAGGTTGTTTTTCTGAGGATGTCCCTTTGTTGAGACCAGGTATCCTCTTACTCTTAAGCTTTTAGCACTTCTGAGGGGTGTATTCTCAGTGACTGTTCAACCGGCTGAAACTGGGTCTGAGAAGAACACAGGCAGCCTGAAAAATGTCCCTGTGGCATTTGTGATGTCTCAAGTTGGCGTCAGAAATGGAGAAATGGAGATGGCAGTGGGTCGTTTGATTTCCCATGCACGTCCTGGTGACAATTTCCAGTCTCTGAGCCTTCAACCCTGGCTCTCGAAGCACCAGGAGTTCTCAACTGGCTGCATACTAGAACCATTGAAAAATCCTACTGCTTGGATCTTGGCCCAGGACAATTTTACCAGGATCTCTTGGGTGTGGGACCCAGACATCAGAATTAAAAAAAAAAAGTTTTTATTGACTTCAGAGAGAGAAAGGGAGAGGGAGAGAGAAAGAAACATCAATGATGAGAGAGAGTCGTTGATCGACTGCCTCCTGCACACCCTGTACCAGGAATCAAGCCTGGGCATGTGCCCTGACTGGGAATCAAACCATGATCTCCTGGGTCCTAGGTCAATGCTCAACCGCTGAGCCATGCTGGCTGGGCCAGACATCAGGACTTTTAAAGCTCACAAGTGATTTCAGTGTGCATTCAAAGTTGATACCTGCTGCCAGACACTGACCTGCAGAGCATTTGCATTGAACTCACATAGGCAGCTTTTTGGAAATATAGATTCTTGTGCTCATCTCCTAAGGTGTGATTTATCTGCAACAGAGCACAGGGACCATAAATCCAAATTTCCCCCCCAAGCTCTTTAAACAGCTCAGGTGTGGAGCTGGGTCTTCATTTTCACCCTTTACTCATTCACTGCACATTTTTGAGCCCTTACTGGGGTGATCGATATGCTCCTTCAGGCCCAGGAGTTCTGTCAGATGGGAGAGACAGTCACCTGAACAAAGTGTTATTGAACAATATGGAAAATCTATGTCAGAGGCAGGAGATCGGAGCCGGAGCGGCCAGGGAGGCCCCACTGGCTCCATTCCCCTGGCCTCCCTCCTCCTCTTCATTTCTCCCTTTCTCCATTCAAAGTGGCCAGGGCCGAGGTGGGGCTGGACACTGCCCGCGGGCTTAGAGAATTGCCTTTAGGGTGGATTGCCAGCCCGTATTTTGCCGCACCCCGACCCAGTTGCCTCATGGGCCTCTGGGAGAGTCTCAGAGCAAAATTAGTTTCCACTCATTTAAAATGGAAAGAATTGTGTGGCATTTCTCCCATGAGAGTGACAAGAGAGAAAGGAGAACTGAACAACTGAAGTCTAAGGACCATCTAACTTTGCAGATGGCAGCCGGAGCCTTTGTCTGCACGTGAATCAGTCGGAAAAGCCTGACTCCAAGCTGACCAGGGTCAAGGTCATCTTACTTCTCACCAGGACCAATGGGGTGTTCTGATGGGTCTTCCAGCTTCCTGCGAGCCTCCCTCTCTGCCTAGCCATCCCGTGTACTTTAAGCAGGCCATCCTGATTGTTCAACTTCACTGTGCATAAGGACCACCCAGAGGCTTATACAAACGACAGAGGCCAGGGTCCCTCCCCCAGATATTGGGCTCCAATTGGACCGAGGGTGAGGCCAAAAAATAGGTCTCCAGGTGATTCCAGAACACAGCCAGGGTAGAGAATCATAGGAAAGGTGGTTACAATAAAGCTCGATTGCTTGGTTTGCTCCATTGCTCACTACCTGTGTGACTTCAGCAAAGCACTTACCCTCTCTGTGCTTCAGTTTCTTATCTGGTAAAACGAGAAGATTAGTAGCAACTATCTCATTGCATTGTTGTGAGAACATAAATATATATGTATAATGATATAAAGGTAGATATATATCTTTCATAATTCCCTGCTACCAACTGCCTTGTATATGAAAACTCCTTGTCTTGCCAATCAGTTGTAACTCCACTGTTACCCTTCCCATCCACGTCTTACCCAAATAGGACCATTTTGCTATTCAAATCACAAACTGTTGCTTTCCAACTTGTTAGCAATCTCAACTTTCAAAGAAGGTGTCTCCAATGTGATCTTGCTGCTCCTGTATGTGAATTAAGTATGTGCTACGGCGTGTTGGTAATGGACAGGGCCTGTCTCTTCCAGGTTGTGAGATTATGCCGGGAGTGCCTGGAGAAGCAGGAGTCAGTGTTTTCTGACACCAATATCTACATGCTGAGGATGCTGAGCATCGTTTCGGAGGTCCTCTCCTACCTCCAAGCGTTTGAGGAGGCCTCATACTACGCCAGGAGGATGGTGGATGGCTATGTGTAGGTGACAATCCTGGGTCTCAGATTATCTCCTGGAAATGTGTCTATTCCAGGCAGGAAAATAGATGGCACACATGTTGCTATCTCTCCCTTCTGTACCCACAGTAATCAGGACTCTACAATGGAGCCTTTTTATCACGGTGCTCCTAGTAGTAATGCCCAAATAATCAGAGTTGGTACCTGAGATGAAACCTATTTGTCACCCCTGGTCTTTCCCAAACCCTTCAGCTCATCCATTACTTGCTGGTGGCTTCTGCTTCTGATTTCCTGACGGCCAAGTCCAGCTTGATTTCAAGTGCTCAGAGAGGTTCCACCCTAACAATCAACACAGAAAATCTTGCGAGCTTTCTTTCATTAAAATGATAAATTATAAAATAGAATGCCCTTGCCTTCTCTCTGCCAATGTCCTCACTGTCCACAATGGCATGTGAGTTTGTACTTCTGGCCAAATGACTACATTGGCACAAGAAGGTTCATTTTTTGGGGGAGGATGTTCCTCATAAATAAAATGTGGGAAAACTAGATAACATGTCCCAAGGAAGCTCTGTTAAGAAGGTGCCGAGGAGGGAAAAATACAATTCTGTCCCAAGAAGGACATTGAAGTTAGTTATTTTTTTGTCCCTTTGACCTTTCTACTGCTCTCCAGAGAGAGGACTGGGGTGCACCTGAGAGGTCCCAGCTTCCTGCAGTAATGTTCAGAGTACAATCCTGATTCCTCATGAGGATGTGGCTTAGTGGCTCAGGCAGAGCCTCAGCTCTTACAGCTTCACTGTGTGGAGTTTTCAGCAATTCACCCAGCTGTCTGTGCCTCAGTCCCTCCCCAACGGGCTGCAGATGCTTCGTGGCATTGGTGGGAAAGCAGACGGACTTCAATGAGAGTACTTTATAAGTTGTCAGATACTCTGCAGATATAAGAAAGGTTGGGATTATGTGTTATGATTATTTCATATGCCCCTACAGGAAGCTCTACCATCCCAACAATGCTCAACTGGGCATGGCCATGATGCGGGCAGGGCTGACCAACTGGCATGCTGGTAACATCGAGGTGGGGCATGGTATGATCTGCAAAGCCTATGCCATTCTCTTGGTGACACACGGACCCACCCACCCAATTACCAAGGACTTAGAGGCAAGTAGCATCTCAACACTGGGCCCCTCTGCCTGCTCTGAGCTCTCTGAGGATGAGAGCTGACTTCTGAACACTGTTTTTGGAAAGTCCCTAGATTGCCTGCTAGACCTGAAGGGAACTCAGAAAGGCTTTAGCCCACTCTCCTTGTTTTACATCTGAGGAAACTGAGGCCCAGGGAAGGGAGTAATCTATTCATAGTCCTATAGCTGGTGGATGACAAGCTGAGGCTTGAACCCTGGGACTGCAGATATTGAATGTGTGGGCTTAGTCTCCTCATTGGTAAGTGGAGGAAATGGAGAAGGGTTGGAGCAAGGGCTCGCTCGGTGAGTTGCTGTGTGAACAGCACTGAGACTCGTGCCTGGCACATGCATGCTCTCAGTGGCTGCTGGTTTGCTCTGTGCTTCAAAGGGCGGGTTTATTTCAGAGTGACAGAGTTCAGGGAGCTGTCCTCAGACAGTGCAGTGCAGGGAAAGAGGACAGGCTTGGGGTCATAAAGTGTATGGGAAGACCAACTTCATGTCTAGTGTATTAACCTTGTCAAAGGCAGAGTTTTGTCAGTCTTGTCCACTGCTGCTTCCTCAGCCCCTCAGCGATGCCTGGCCCTGGATAAATATTTCTTGAATGAACATATGGGACAGTGAGGGCTTTGTGTGTGTGTCACAGATGGTAATTTTCCTGGCCTATTGGGAAGTATGAAGGAATCATACCCATTTCATATACAAAGAGACTGAGGGCTGAACGGGTTCAATCTCTTGCATAAGGTCCCACGATCTTAGGTGGGACCCAAATGCAGGGGCCAGGGTTCAAATCCAGGTCCCCACTTGATGGTTCCTGAGAAAAATCCCTCAGCTACTGTCTAGGGGCCTGACTCCCTCTCCCTAACAAACTGATGCCACTGGCAGGACATTAGGCCCCCGGTGGATGTATTGTCTGCGGGGGTAGAGTTGAATCTTGGTGGCTGAGAGTCATTTACCCCACTGTCTGCCCTTTCCAAAAGGGCCAAGGTAAGCCAGAGACCAAGATGTCCTGGGGGCTTGTCCTCACTGTTTATGGTGTATCTGCATCCCACAGGCCATGCGGGTGCAGACAGAGATGGAGCTGCGCCTGTTCCATCAGAACGAGTTCATGTATCACAAGATGCGCGAGGCCGCCCTGAACAACCAGCCCATGCAGGTCATGGCTGAGCCCAGCAGTGAGCCAGCACCACCTCTGTTCCATAAGAAGCAATGAGGACCTGCCTGGTCGGGGGGGGGGGGGGGGGGGCGGGGGACCATGGCTGGGGACCTGGGGAGACACCCTGGAGGTAGTGGGTTTCTGGGGAGACCCTTGATGAGGAAGTCAGAGGAATGCTCAACTTTGTTGCTATGGGAATGTACTGCTCTGTGTTCCCCGGTGTCATTTTGGGTCATCTCAACTCAGTTTGATTCAGTTTAACTCATGCTATAGCTCAACAAATGTTTATTGGGTAGTAGGCCTTAGAGATAAAGATGCTCCAAGAGTAGCCGGGGAGGTAAAATGTAAAGAAACAATTAAAAGCACTGTGTGATAATAAATGCAATGTAAACCATATGGAGAGAGGGGTGCGGTAGAGGGCACGTCTAGTGTGTGTATACCTACAAGTGGAATGTCACAGAGGGGATGACATCTGAGCTGAGGGTGGCAGGCACTTGGAGCCTCAGGTGGCTGCTCACCCATCTGTGCAGGTGTCTCTGGGGCTGCTGGTCTCACCCACGGTCTGGAATATTCAGGGTTTGGCTGACTAGGATGGGAGAAGGCTTTTCAGGGGGAAGCTGAGGGAGAAACTTGGAAACACATGTCCCTGGGATTCCCTCAGTTCCCTCCTCCTACATTCACGCGTGTCGTGTCTCCACCCACCTTTCCCTGCCCTCCTCACACCAGTGGCCAGGAGCCGCCTCCTGCACCCGCTCTGGGCTCCTTCCCCCCTGTCCTTGCAAGGGCCTCGCTTCACCTATTACTCTTCTGCCTTGGATCCTGGACATTTCTCTGTCCCCTGGCTTTTTCAGTGCAGCCAGTAAACATGCTGGGGGTAATCTGCAGCCATAATCTTCACAGCTGGGTATTTTTTTTTTTAAAAGGGCTTGTCTCTCATAGTTATTGTCTTATTTCCTTCACTTTTCATTTCTTCCTGAAACCACTGAAGGCTGACTTCCTGAACTCCACTAGCAGAGATTTTATCAAGGTCCACTCTAGTGGGTACTTTTGGGTCCTTATGTCACTTGGCATCTCTGCATCAGTTGACACTCCTAGGGCTGATTTCTGGAACACCACTTCCTTTGCTGATGCTCTGATGTGGTTTCTCAGTCTCTCTCTGTTCCTGTCTCTCCGCATGCCTTGATATCTTGGCATTTCCCGTAGTTGGTTTTGTTCATTCTGGTCACTCTTACTTTAGTTTCACCTCAGTCTGCACACATTCCCTGCATGAGCTCGGCAGGCCCTGGCTTTGTTCACCGCCTTGAGTCTGAGAGTCTTAAATCCGTATCTCCCAACCTTGCTCTTGAGCTCCAGCCCCACATACCCTCTTGAATGTTCTGCAGGCACATCAAACTCAGCACATCCAGAAAAAAATTTCTTTCTCCCCTCCCCAACATCTGTCCCTCCTCAGCACACCACCGGAGAGCGCCTGACTCCTGCTTCTGTTGCATCCTAGACCTCAGTCAAACCCAGTCACTCGCGGGTCCCTGAGTGACCCATGTTCTCTGTGCCTCTCTTTGAGTTTTCTATCTAAAATACCCCAAACCTGTTGACTCCTACTCATCTTTCAGCATCCAGTTTGGAATTCACCCCCTCCGTGAAGCCTTCCCTGAATGCCTTTGATTCAGATGGCTGCCTGTCTGAGTCTCTCGTATCACCCTCGAATCCCCCATCATAACTCTCCTCATGGCATTGTATGTAATTGCCTTTATACTTGTCTGCCTCCTCTATCAGATTGTGAGCTCCTGGAGGGCAGGAGCTGTGTCCCATCTTTCTATCTCCAGAACCTAGCACAGGTCCTGAAACACAGTAGGTGCTCACTTAATGTGTGTTGAATGAATGAAGTAATAAGTGAATGACTTTGCTGATCTCAGAGCAGAAGAGACATGGACTGTGTATTTTCCGTTTTTATGTTATAGCCGTCCACAAAGGACATTAAATCCACTGTTTCCAAGCAAATATGTGTGGCTTCTTTCTTTCTGACAACCTATTTAGGGCAGCACTATTCAAAGAACTTCCTGTGATGATGGAAGTGTATTATATCTGTGTCATCCAGTACAGTAGCCACTAGCGGCACGTGACTATTGGGTACTTAAAATGTGTCTAGTATGAGTGAGGAAGTGAATTTTTAATTTTATTTAATTTCAATTAAAATAGCCAATGTGGCTAGTGGCTACTGTATTAGACAGTGAAGTTTTAGAGAATACTTTAGTGTAGCTTTTAAGATAATCTTGGTCTCAAGATTATGGGCACTGAGACAAATTAAATTTGTATCATAAGCTATTAGCTTGGACTGGTAATTTCACCCATGCTTCAGTTTCCCCATTTCCACCTACCACACAGAATTGCTGTGAGAATTAAAATTTAAAAATGGAAAGCCCTTACAACAGTCCCTGGTCCATCATAAGTGCTCCATGAGCATTCCAGCCATGTTGCTGTTGGGATGTCCCTTCTCCCAATCAGAAAGTGAAGGTAAAGGGTAGAGATAAGCAGTGTACTGGAACCACCTCTTACCAGCTTCTGAGAACTGACTGTGCACATCTCTTCCCAACTCTGCATTTATCAACACCACACTGATACTTTGACATTGGCCATAGTGGGAATATTTACACCATGGTAATCAGCTTAACTTTAGAAGAGCACATTAACTGCTAGTGTTGTCAATCTGTAAAATGGGGTTTGCTACATGGAAGTAGCAGAATGGGTAATTTAGAGACCACTAAAGAAATCTTTACTTAAACTGGGGGGAATCTGCATTCTGAAACCTCCACCCCCAAGGTCGTAACAAACCAGTGTAAAACCTCTGATTACTACCCTTCAGACTAAGCCACCCACCCATTGCACCACCATTATACTGACAGATACATGTATTAAAGTCCAGGTACAGCCGCTGCTTGGGGGAATTGCTCAGAGTTTACTTCTCTTAAGGGCACAGGAGGGAATCCATGTAGTTGGGACACAGCAGAGAAAATAGCAACATTCTGAGGATAGTCAGAGGTGCATGCTTCTGGACCAAGGTGTGCACAGTTGTGAATGATTAGCACTCAGTGTGTGAAGCTAAACAGCACTTCTGGAAGCTCCTTGTCCCCTCCTGGCCCAGCATTACATACAAATCACAGTGTCCCACTGTCCAGGAAGGCCTCATCAATCTCACAGACCCACAATGTGCAGTGTGACCACAGGCCAACACCTGGGCTCACTCACTCTGTCTCACTATCAGCCTTGGCCTCCCCACCTCACAGGGTTTGGTCTCAGGACATTCGGGTCCAGGCACAGTTTCTCAGATGTCTTTAGGAGTTGTATTTGTTGCCTCTTGCCATAACTTATTGCCATGAACTTAGTGACTTAAAACAATGCAGATTTATTACCTTACAGTTCTAGAGGTCAGAAGTCCAAAATGGGTCTCACTGGGCTAAAATCTAGGTGTCAGGAGAGCTGCGTTCCTTCTGGAGGCTCTAGGGAGGAATCCGTTTCTTGCTTTTTTAGCTCCTAAAAGCTCCTTCTAGAATGTGCACATTCTTTGGTTTGTGGTCCCCCAGCC
Source organism: Miniopterus natalensis (assembly GCF_054644295.1). Lineage (NCBI taxonomy): Eukaryota > Metazoa > Chordata > Mammalia > Chiroptera > Miniopteridae > Miniopterus > Miniopterus natalensis. Next base: position 49,941,271 of record NC_142093.1, read on the forward strand.
AGCAATGGCATCCTTCTTCTCCAATCCCCCTGCCTCCCTCTTTATTGGGCCCACTGGGCATCATCCAGGATATCTCCTCCTCTCAAAGTCCTTCCCTTAGTCACATCTGCAAAATCTCTTTTGCCATGTAAGGACACACTCACAGGCCCAGGAGTTTGCACATGGGCATCTTTGGAGGCCATCATCCTGCCCACCCAGCAGTCCTGCTCTCAAGCCCCCAGACCAGCCGTGCAGGCCCAGCCACAAGCCTCTGAGCAGAAGGCTCGGGACTTGAATCCTGATTCCCAGGCTCCTGAGAATGAATCATCCTTCCTCTCTGTCACATGGAAGCCATGTCCAATCTGCCTTCTTTCTCTTCCCAGTCCACCAGCGGGGGTTTCTCAGTTCTCACCCAGCACACCACCGCTGCCCTCTGCCCACCAGTCCTGGGCAGGCGTGGCACGCGTGGAGCCTCTGTGGACCCTGCGCCTTCCTGGGCCTGCGGGGGCCGTGCAGGGAACTCCAGCTTGACGCCGCCCCCGGCAGTCCAGCTATGTGCCTGCGTCCTTTGCTGGCACTTGCATTTGGCCTTGTAAGCCTGTCCTTCGCATTTTATGGACCTCCTGTCTCGTTAGAGTACCTGTTTCTTGAGCGGCAGAATTTTCCCTTCTTCATGGCAGGTGTTCAGGCGATTCATGCTCAGCTTGTTTCTACCTGAACTCACTCGGCACTTCCCTGAAGACCTCCATTCACCACCTCGCCGCCCACGGAGTTCCCCAAGATCTGGGATATTATCTTAGATGCTTCCCTCTCCTTCACCCCCTGTAATGAGCTTCTGTAGCTTGTCCTTTCCCATCTTCTCCTCCCCACTTCTGATAACAGTTACCCCCCCCTTCCTCCAGAGCCGTTCTTCTGCACCATGACGTTCTTAGGGGACTGTTAGGGACAGGTTGGCTCAGGACCCAGCCTGAACCTATCATGGCACAGCATGTCCTGACATCTAGCGATGGCCCAAGAGTCATGGCGTGCTGGTAAATGCTTGTAACACTTGCTGATTTCCATGTTGTAAACACTCCCACCATGGCCAGTGTCAAGCTACCAAGTTGTATGTTGAGTTGGGCGCCGGTGCTCTCTGGCTCCAACACACCATTACATGTGACCTCAGGCCAGACAATCGGACCCTTGCCAGAGCCCTTCTGAATTGGAGAAAGAGGAGTCCCTGCTCTTCTCTGGGAATGCAAGCTCTCAGTTTGTGACCCTGGAAGTGCTGGTAGTCATACACACCACTCACTATCTGGAAAGTTCTGGGAGACCATAGCTGGCATTGAGGGAGGAAAAGGAATTAATAGAGAAAAAAACTGTTGATGACATTGTTGTGAGCCTTGGGATTCATCTAGTCTTTCCAGTTACAGGAGCCAGTGAGCCACCCCTTCCCCACACCCCACTCTAATTGCGGCCTAGGCCAGTTTAAGTGGCTTTCGCCTGCAGCTAGAGGAGTTCCCATCATGCTGGTTCATCTCAGCTCGCTCACCCACCTCCCTTTCCCATTCTTCTCTGCCCTGCTGTACCCAGAAAGGTTGGCCTCTGCATTTGCAGCCAACAGGAGGCATCAGCAGGAGACTGGAGGCAGAAGGAGAGAGAAGTGGGTTGTTACCCCCCACTCCACTCTACCTTCCCTGCCCCTCCCTGCCCAGCCAGGGCTCAGCTCCTGTTGGGTGGCTCTTTGATGGCTCTAGCTCTCACTGAGCTCCAGTAATGCTGATCCCCACGTTGCCCTTTCAGGCCTATGGATGGTAATGGCTTTCTGTGGTTGCTGGTCCCTGGGCTTCTCACTTACCTTGTCAGCTTCCTTTACTCTAACTGCACCTTTATGGACAGTGCTTGCATTAAATTTTCGTCAAGAAAACACTTGAGTGTGCCTTATTTCCTGCAGGTACAACCCCGGCATATATGTCCCTAACACACTTCTCACATCTCGTTACTAGAGCCCATTGATTCCAATTCCTAATGCTCTTGGACCTTTCTGCTTTGCTCGCCTTAGCTCAGGCTTTCAACATCTCTTGCCTGGACCATGGCCACTGCCTCTTAATGGCCTCTCTATATCCTGCCTTGACCTTTCTCATTAGTCTCGGCACCAAGGCCAGAATAACTTTTCTACAATGCCTTTAGTATCATGCTATTCTTGTAGCTGAAATCCCTTCCATGATACCCCAGGGTCTCCAGGATCAAGTCCAAACTCCTTACAAGAGTAAAGGATTATTTATGGCAGAGACTCTGTTCTTCTCTGCCTCATCTCTTGCCAAGCCCTCATTTCATTGCACCTCCCCGACAAAAAAATAAAAATAAAAAAATCCCTGAATGCTTTGTGAGTCAGCTGTGATGCCACCTCCTCTGAGACATTTTCGTGGGTAGGCAAGTCTGGAGCTTGTTCACAATAGTGCCACTGCACGGATCACACTGTCGCCATGTGGATTATGGGTTGGCCTCCCTGCTAGACAGCAAGTCTCCCAAGGATCACCGTGTACTCAGACCTTAGTGCTGCCCAGCCCTGGTTTGGCTGAATGAGGATAGGTTGTAAAGAAGGTCAATAAGTTCCATGTTTTTCTGGTAAGAAATACTAGAAAATCATGAGATGGCCTCTACTATGTATAGAAAACTGCTCTGAAGATTAAGTACGGACTAAGTGAGAGCCCCCTCCCTATAAAAAAATACCACTTTCTTTACTGTAATGGCAATCAGTTAAAAAAGAAAAAAAGAAGAAAAACAACAACAGAAATGTCTACTTTTGTGTGGATATAGACACCAATACTGGCTCTTCTCAAATCAGCTGGCTTTTGGGGGCAGGAGCACCCTCTGAGAAGGCAGGAGGGTTGGGAGGGGAGAGAGGTCAAGGGAAAAAGAGCTGATGAAACCAACAGCTGTTTACTCAATTTACTTAAAGCAGGTTTCGGGCCCAAAGTTCTTTGGGCACCTGTACAAAATCTAAGTTCAGTATTTAAAATGTATTCTCCTTTTCAGGCGAAGACATACAAACAATCCCCTTCTAAACCCAGCACTGTTTCCAGTTAGAAGGAGATTGGGAATTTTTCAGCTCCCTAGAGGCTGAGACACCTTGTTTCTACTGCTTCCCTCCTCCTGTGCCTTGAGAGTCAAAGGACCTCAGCTCCCCGTTTATCAGCTGGGTAGTCCCAGGCAAACTGCTTTTCCTCTGGGTGCCTCTTCATCGGCTCACTGGTGTTTCTCTGGGCATAACAGAGTTTCTGCTCATGGTCTGAATGTCAAACCCAACTGCAGTTCCCTGAGGAATCCAATTGGCAATAATACGTTTCACTTGGATGGCACATGCATTGACTCCTTATAAAAGACACGAGAGAAGGTATTGTATTGCCCATTTTACAGTTGAGAAAAACGAGGTAGAAAAAAAATCATAGATTAGTTGAATTATATCTTCAAGTCCAATATTTTTACTTTACATCATCTGCTTTTTAAAGAATTCATTGCTTATTTTAAAAAAAATAGTTCCACAAAATTACTTCCTCGGAAAAGATTCAAACAATATAAATAATGCAAAAAAGTTCTCTGGACCTCCCACCCAATTCCTGTTGCCACTGTAGCATAATGGCTCTTATACAAACATCCATGGACACATGTACATATATATGTAAATCTATATAAATAGATAACTTTGTTTCACATTTTAACAAAATTTACATGAATAATATTATACTGTTGATATTGTTCTAAAACTTGCTCTTTTTTCTTAAAAATTAAGCTTTGTCTTAAAGATAGTTCTATGACAGTACATATAGATCTGTCTTGCTCATTTCATCTACCATAGGTTATTTCAGAGTACGGCTGTGCCACAGTTTATTTAACCATATTTTTTTACAGATGGGTATTTGTTTTCAGTTTTTGGCTGTTGCACCTTTATATATTTCTTTGTGCACGTGTTTAAACATGTCTCTGGGGAATATACAGCAGTGGCATTGCTAGGTGTTAGGCAAGTCACACTGAGAAAAATTAATGACTACTGTTAAATGGTATTCCATACGGGCTGTACCAATTTCCATCTCCACTACCCTGCAAACACTGGATCTTACCAATCCTTTTACCTTTTGCTAGTTTGATTTACAAATATCTCATCTTACATTCCTCCTTCCTGAATACTCTGAGACTCAGCATATCTCATCTTGCGAATTCCTTATGAGTGTCCTCAGCCCACTTTGCCATTGACTTGTTGGTCTTCTTACTAATTTGAGGGAGGTTTTTATATTCTATTGACTTCTGTTACGTAAGCCACACATATTTTCTCCCGCATTGTTGCTTTTTTTGAAACTGTTTACAGTGTCTTTTTTCATATAAAATTTAAAAATTTTGAGGTAGTAAAATGAATTAACCTTTTTTTTCATGGTTTTTGCACCATGTTTAAGAAACTCGTCTGTAATTCAAGTTATTTATCTACCATCAGATCTATTTGTAATATTTCACATTTATTGATTTAGCTCTTTAGTTCACTTGGAACTTATTTTTGTAAATGGTGTCTTGTAGTATGCCATTGGTTTTTTTGGATTTTTTTTGTATCTCCCAACTCTGAGTTTTTATTGATGCTCCAAAACTCTTTCCGTAAGTCTGCCTTAGCTCCTGAAATAATGCTGTCCCCTTTTTCCAAGACCCTCAGCCACATGGGAGAAAGCAGGCACATGTCTGGGGAACACTACATACAGTGCAAGGCAGGAAGAATTTCATTCCAAAAGAATAGTGCACATAAAATGTGCAGTTAAGAAAACTTTCTTGTAAGAGGCGGCACTTAAGTCACAAGCGGAATGAGAGGTTGTTTAGCCTGACTGGCGTGTGTGGTACAGGAAAGCGTGGGAAGCTCGACAAGGCGGGCAGGCTTGACCGAGCAAGGGTCGGCCAGCTGCCGTCCATGGGCCGGATCTGGCCGCCGCCTGCTTCTGTGCAGTGTGTGCGCTGAGAGTGGTTTTCACATGTTTAAATGACTAAAAAAAAGAAGATTATTATTTTATAACATATAGAATAATATGAAATTCACATTTCAGTGCCCATAAATAAAGTTTTATTGAAACATAGCTGTGTATTGTCTGTGGCTGCCTCCGTGCTATAGCATGATTGAGGAGTGTGACAGAGACTGGATGGGCCACGACGCTGAGAATGTTTCCTCTCTAGCTTTTTTAGAAAGAGCTGACTGGCCCGATACAAGGACTTGAATGCAGGTTTAGGAGTTTGTCTCTTACGTGCTGGGCAATGAGCAAGGAAGCATACGGCAGGCTCTGTTTATAAGGAAGGTGGCTATTGGGAAGGGGGAGGTTTGCAGGCGACAGAGAGAGGCAGGGAGATGCCTTAGGCTGACTGCGAAATAATCTAAGGAACAAGTCATTGGACTCCATCTCTAGAAGTTGAAAAGAGGAGGGGGAAATGTGACAGATTCATTTATTTATTATTCATTTATTTATTAAGATATGGTGATTTATAATAAGAAATATACATTTGGTCTTCATGCCCAGTCCCTGAAATGGGGCTCCCCAAACCCCTGTAAATTCCAGAGTCATAGGAGCACTAGAGGCATCTTATGTTCCAATGAGGTGACTCTGGGTGGGCTCCTGGGTGGCTCCTGGGTCGGGGCTGGTCACCAGAAAGATGAAGCAGTAAGAAAGGCCAAGGTTGTAATTTTCAGCTCCACCTCCCACTTCTTCAGGGAGGGAAAGGGGCTAGGAATGGAGTTAATAACTGATCGTGCCTACATGAGGCAGCCTCCCTAGAACCCCAATAGTATGGGGCTCAGAGGGCTTCCAGGTTGGCGAGCACAATTATGTACCGAGAGGGCCACGCTCCCCAACTCCACAGGGACAGAAGCTCCTGTGCTCAGACCCTCCCAGGCCTCCCCTTGTGTGCCTTTTTATCTGGCTGCTCATCTGTACTTTTTATCATATTCTGTAATAAACTGATGAATGCGAGTGTGTCCCTGAGTTCTGTGAGCTATTCTAGCGAATAATTGGATCCAAAGAGGAGAAGGTCATGGGAACCTCTGATTTGCAGCCAAGTCCAACAGGAAGTGGTGGGTGACCTGGGGGCTGACTACTTGCAATTGGCATCTAAAGTGTGCGGGAAAGTGGCGGTCCCACGGGACTGAGCCCTTAACCTGTGGGATCTGACACCATCTCTGGGCATCTAGTGTGAGAACTGAGTTAAATTGTAGCACACCGAGCTGGTGTCCTAAAATTGCTTGGTGTAGGGGGAACCCCCCCCCACACACACACATTGGGTGATCAGAAGTATCACAAGAAAGTGGACTGTGTGAAAGTAGAGGGGGAAAACTGGGTTTTCTCAAAAGAGCTTCTTTGTTGAGAGTTTTCTGTGAGCTGGGCACAGTTCTGGAAGCTGAGAGCAGTGACGAAGGTGGAAATGTCAGAGGCTGGCAGCTCTTCAGAGATGGGGAACGAACACCAGTTTGCTCGGGCTGCCATAACAAAATGCTACAGACGGGGTGGCTTAAACAACAGAAATGTATCCCCTTACAGTCTGGGGCCAGAAACCTGAGAGCAAGGTGAGGGCAGAGCCGTGCTCCCTCTGAAGGCACTAGGCAAGGACCTGTTCCAGGCCCCTCTCCAGCTTCTCGTAATTCCTTGGCTTCTGACAGCACAACTCCAGTCTTTGCACGGTGTACTCTCCCGGAGGTGTCTTAGTGTCCAATCTCTTCTTTTAATGAGGGTGCCACCTGTATTGGGTTAGTGGCCCACGCTACTCCAGTATGACCTCACTTTAACTTAACTAGTTGCATCCCCAATGGCCTTATTCTGAGATAAGGTCACATTTGGAGGTAACTTGGGTTAGGACTTCACATGCAAATTTGCAGGAGATGAAGCTTAACCGGTGACAACTACCAGAGCCTGGCACAAGGTACTGTTCAAAGAGATCATTCTTCCTCCACAGCCTGCCTCTGCTCTTAGCAGGAAGGGAATTTCCTCCTGAGCTTCCCCTTTATTTCTGGCCCCTCTTGCTAAGCTCTTCACTCAGCCCTTCCCTCGGAGGGAATTGTTCATTTGGTGGGTCGGTGCCTGCTCTTTCTGTTCATGTCCACTGGTGGGTGAGGCCGCTGTGGCAATGCTCTCTGTCCCCATGGGGAGCCACCCTTCTGGCCAGCACCCTGCATACCTTCTGGTTCCAACTACAGGTACTAGGAAAAGTGAGCCCAGGGCTGTTCTACAGATCCAGCCACATTTCATGCTCCTTGTAGGGGCGCCCGAGTGGTCAGCCTGGGGTATGCGTCAGACCTGACCCCATTAGGATGGACCATGCAGATGATCAAAGTTTGTGAAAACGTCGGCGATCAGTGCTCACTGATATCAACACCACCATCAGTGAGAGGCCATCAAGGAGCAAGGATTTTTTTTTAAAACAAAGTTTACTTTATTACATCAATTATACACAGTAAAAGAATCTGAATGCAGACTTGTCTAAATTTTCTTGCTGATTCTCTTGAAGACAATGTCGCCCAATGTCATGGTCTGAAAGTCAGAAAAGAAATCATGCATTACCCATCTGATGTTGAATCGCAAGAGATAACTAAGCCATCAAAATAGCTCTAAATATGCTGACAGATCAAACAGCCCAAAGATTCCACTGTTTCCTTACAGGACCAGAGAAAGGGTGGGTGGGCAATCTTTTTGTCACTTAGTTCCTCACATGGAGAGTTGTCTTGACTGTTACTGAGTTCTTTTCTACATTAGTGGTTGTTAGAGCAAGACCATCAAAACCAGTCTCTTCCAGTCCAGTTTCTCATAGTTTCATTGAGTGCCTACTATGTACCAAACATGTTAAATAGCAAAGGCACACCTAGGCACCCAGCCTGGAACACAGCAGGTAGAGCATAATTTCCCTCCCAAAGCTGTCAAGCATATAAAAGCTGGATTTCTTGGGCTCATCATTTTTTGAGTGTTTGAGGCATGATCCTTTCTCTCCCTGCCCCTCGCTCTCACTGATTCTCTTGAACAAGATTGTGGCAATGATGCCGGGTAATGTCATCAGAGTTAAAAAGGAGTCTCTTAGCTTCGGCAACAATAGAATGGAATAAAAAGATTTGGGTTTGAACCTTGGTTCTATAACTCGTTGTAGATGACCTTGAACAGGTCAATCAGTCTATTAAACCCCTCATCCAGCCTCCCTCACAGGAGATATAAGGATTAGAGGGGAGGGAGAATATCAAAGGACATTGGCTGGGGCTTAACCCAGGACAGATCCTCTCTGGTGCCTCCCTGCTCTGCTGTGAATGTGCCCGGGTGGGGTCGGGAAACCTCAGGTTTCATGCTTGACTCTCACACTCTCCCTCGTTGAGGGATTTTCCCACTTGAACTGAGTGATGACACATCCTTTGGGAAGCATTCTGCCTATTGTTATTCCCTAAAATATAGCCTAGGGAAAGGCAGACCCAGGGGGTATAATTGATGGAGAAACACTGCGGTGATCAGAGAGACTGGCCAGCAGCCAGGCACCAAGGGGGATGTGGCACACAGCCAAGGCAGTGTGCCAGATTCATAGCAGCCATAACATTGCCATGGGTATTATTGCCCTATAAATGCCAAAGGACAAAAGCATTTACTGAGTGCCCCCGGCTCATAGGGCACACAGAGGTCTCGGTGGCTTCTTGGTTAGTGCTGAGGCAGAAGAGGAGGGTTCTGGCTAATAATTATTGCACTATCATAAAATAGAAAAAGCAACGAAAGGCCTCAGCTTTTGGCTAAATGAAGCCTTCTTTGTATGTGGGTTGTGTTGGTGGAAAGGGTTGCCCGTGAATCAGAGGCCCCAGGAGGCAACGAATGGATTTCTGCCCCCTAGCCGGTGACCGTGTCCTGTGGCTACATCCCAAGGAAGGTGGAAGGAGGAAGGTGGGCTGTGCTGTTAGCTCTGCATGACCCTGGGTCTCCTCCTACCAAGCACTTCTCTTGCCCCACCTTATTTAGGTTTGGGGAAGGAAGGGTAGGGCCGTGAGGAGGGAAGGAAAAGGAGCCCAGGAGGAGTGGGAAGCACCAGCTGGAGCATCTGCCCTCACATGAGGAGTCTTTAGTGAATCAGAAAAGGGGGCCCCTTCTTCACAACACTGTTCTTTTGTCTGTTGGAAAGCTACCCTCATGCATTGTACTGGTTTTGTTAGAATAATGCTCCTTACCAGCAGACACCGCAACATTGTAATAAGTATGCAAATCTCAACTGTCTCTGGTTGGGAGTGGCTCCCCCTAAGGTGTGCAGTTGTACAACTGAGGTCGGCAGCCCTGAGACAGATCCCACTTAGAGGAACCCTAGCTCTGCCATTCTCTGGCTATTTGTTGCCTTGGTTTCCCCATTTAGAAAGCTCAGCGTTGCTGGGAAGATTGGAGGTAACGTGTGTCAACTGCCTGGTCCATAGTGGTCCTCAGTAAGTGGCAGCGGAGGCTGACAACAGCCAAGGTGGCGGGAAGGCCGCTCCTCTCTCTGCACCTTCTCCCCTCAGGCCCTGGGAGCCACAGGCTCAGAGCGTCAACTTACGTTGGTGATCGTGTCTCCGTTGAGTTCGGTCACGGACTTGATGCCTTTGAAAGATGACACCAGTTTATTCTCACCTTCCATCTGAACCACAGCCTGCAGGGGACAGAAGAGATGGCCTGTGAGGAAGGGTCCGGGCAGGGAGCAAGACCCTTGCCAATGAGGTTGGTTCCCCTGCATGGGCCTCTGCTTATAACTACCACGCCTTTATATGAGGCCAACCTCCCAGCTCTCTGGCTCTAAACAGAAATGAGGTGCACATAATCTTACTCACATGTGGAATCTAATGAACAAAATAAACCGATGAGCAAAATAGATCCAGAGGCACAGAAGCATGGAGCAGACTGAGGGATCTCAGAGGGAAGGCGGCAGTGGGTGGGTGGGGAGAGATTAACCTAAGAATTTATATGCACATATGCATAACACAAGGACACAGACAATAGTGGGGTGAAGGCCTGGGGGAGGGGTGCAGGGTGGAGGAGATCAATGGGGGGAAAAGGGGGACATTTGTAATACTTGCAACAATAAAGATAAAGAAAAAAAAAATTTCTAGCCAGCTGTGGCCAGGTGGCTCAGATGGTTGGAGCATCATCTGGTACAAAAAAAAAAAAGGCTCCAAGAAAAGTTCTGGGAGCAGAGTGTGGCTGACGGGGCATCTCCTACCTTGACCTTCTCCCCGGTCATGATATCCAGCTCACACTCCTCGCCCAAGGTGAACTCGTTCTGGATCACCTTGGACCCGGTGGTGGTGGTGACCTTGAAGTGCTTCCCATTCTGCACGATTTCCGACACTCCCTTGATGTCCTTCCCCTTCTGGATGAGGTCATCAGGCAGACCTGGTGGGAAGCATCTGGGGTTTAGATGGGCAGAGGTGGGAGTGGCAAGGTGGTGGTGACAGAGAGGCTGTGGCACAAAGGGGGAGAGGGAGATGCTGCGTCTCCCTGGAGGCCACAGGCATGTACTGGAGTCCTGAGAGCAACATGAACTTTGACCTTTGAAAGGAAAGGTCAGTGGCTTGAGTAGACCTGCCCTGGCCGGCTCACTGTCTTGCCAATTGCTTTATAAAGAAGGCACCCCTCTGGCCTGAAGAACCTCTCCACTGGCAAGCACCTGGTTGGGGCTCACTCTCCTGCCTCACTCCCCTGCCTTTAACACCCAGAGAACTGGCTCTCTGAGCACAAGCGTTCATCCTCTATACTCAGGTTGACCCATACAGTTTCTCTTCCAAGCCAGGTCGCTCCTGAGAGTGAGACATGGGGTTGGGGGTGCTCTTATGCCAGGGCAACATGCACACGATAGGACTGTCCTGGTAAACACCTGTCCACCCAGCCCTACCTCAACTTCTGCTGGCAAGGCTCTCGAAGATGTATCAGGAGTCCCTTGCTCTGGGACAGAGCTTTACAAATTTGAGGGTGTCTAAGGTGTCATATGAATTGAGATTTACAAGCCCACATGTGTTGACAGTGGGCAGGGAGGATCCTGTTGCACAGGTGAGGGATGTGGGACACAGAGAGGTGGCATGACTTGCCCTACAGGAGAAGATCCAAGCTCTCTTCTGGCCCTGAAGGTCCTCCTCTCTCTGTCTTTCCCACCCTTCTCCCTCTTGCCACTCTTCCTTGTCACATTGCCCCTTTGCCCATAAGGCTTCCTCTACCTGAAGCACAATTCCCTTTCCTGGACCCCTAGTGGACACCTGCTGATCTTCCAAGGTTTAGTCATGGCTTCCCTTCACCACCATCAAATCTCTCCATGCCCTCCTGTGAGCATGACATCCTCTTGCACAATCCTCTGGGGAACGCGGTGGGGGTGGGGGGTGAGCCTGGGGTCTCTGGGAACCAGTGCCTGCTTCAAATCCTGGTGTAAACATTTCCTATCTGAGTGACCTTGGTTGGGATTTCTTAACTTTCCAAGGCCTCAGTTGCTTGGACTGTAAAATGGGAAAAAGAATAGTACCCAACTCAGAGGGTTTTTAAAAAAAGGATTCAATGGGATATTGCATATCAAAGGCTTAGCACAGTGCCTGGCACTGAGTTAACACTCAGTACATGTTAGGAGATTCTTTACTGTATTCATTTCTCCTCTTTTTCCTCTGTAAATGGTGACTTTGGAAATGTGGCCCATCGTTATCTGTTTCCCTAGTAGCTGTCCAGCACAGTGCTCAGAATACGGTTGGCCTCGAATCAGTCTGTTAGAAGAATGAATGAATGGATGGATGGATGAATGAGTGAACAAAATCCCACAATGAGTTATTAGCAGAGGTGGCTTCAGTCCAAATCAGACACTAGTTCAGCGCTCTTTCCACTCGCCTATGGAGCGGCTTTGTCCAGTGAGTACTAGCACAAGCTGCCTGTGACTGCAAGAGTTACAAGCATGACACTGCCCTGGTTTGTATAAAGCCTGAACCTCTCCTCCCAACCCAACATCGAGCCTACATTTATGACTGGCCACCACCTGCCCAGCCAGACACTGACTGCCATGGCCACCAGCCTTGGTGTCCAGTTCAACACTCACCAATTGCCTTCATGAAGGCCTCAAAGTTTTCCTGGCTCTGCAGCTGGTACTTGCCGGAGAAGTTCATGGTGGCGATGAGGCTCCCTCCGCAGTTGATAGGCAGCTCTGCTGGCGGGGCTGTCCAGTGTGCACTGATTTATAGGAGGCTGTTTCCCCTTTGAATGTTGGCCATAGGTCAGCATCTGTCACCTCCTGTATGGCTAAGTTCAAATATTAACTCGAGAGCAATGGTCAACGATAAAAAACCAGGATGGGCATAGCAGAGATTTGCTCTAATTCAGCAAACATTAACGGGTCTCAATCTAAAGCAAAGCCCTATGGCTCTGGAGCCTTTGAGGTGCTACTCTCCCATGAAATGTGTGTGCATATATGTATGTGTATGTATACATATCTATACACATGTGTTTGCTTGTGCATGGATATGTGTGTGTATCTAGATCTAGACAAATAGAAAAATACTAAAGAATCCCTTTAAACTCAAAACCTCACCTTATTTATATAACCTTATGATCTCTTCCCATCTTTATCATTACACAGACTTAATTTTTACAAAGCTGTCACCAGTCCCTAGAGCTGCTTTGTATCCTGGTTTGGTGACTGCAGGCTCCTCCGCAGCCTCCACTTTGAAGTGTTAAAACAGTGGGTACTAAAGGGAAGGCGTAAGCCTTTAAACCAGCTGTGTGGAAACTCAGATGCATTTTTTTGGGCAGATACAAGGCAGTGGAGAGAAGAGGGCAGTGCCTGCTGGGCCAGCTGAACACGCCGGGGATGTCCATGCGTCCGTGTTTGCTCCCCCTCTGCTCTCCGTGCCCGTCTTTCCCTCCTGCACCCGGCCGCCTCCTCTGGATCCTCTGGGCTCGCAGAGCACTTGGCAAAACCTCTATTCGAATTCCTACTGGGGTTGTTTCTCTACGTTTCCTTTTTCACTCTACTTCTCCCTTAGTATTCCCAATACCTGGCACTTGGTAGGTGCCCAGTTAATGCTGGGTCAACAACTAAAGCCGCCAAAACATAACGAGGCCATGGCTCTTCCAGTTAAAGGGAAAGGAGAAATACAAAGGGCAATGGAGCAGTCAGGTTGGCACAGGCTCCCAAATCACGGGAGCCGGGGCTGGGCAGCTGGGCATCTAATGGGCCGTGGCCTGGCTGAGGGTCCACGCGAGGGATGCTACTAGGGCTGGCCACGCACGACGCAGGCTGAGAACCAGCTCCCCCCTTCCAGCCCCGTCCTCTTTCTCCTGCCACTGAGTCCTGCTCTGCCGTTCCCGCCTGCGCCTGGGCAGATGGCACATTCCAGACACAGCTCTCTGTGTCCTGGACACTTCTCACTCTGCCGGGGGACCCTGCCTCTTCCTGCCTGCAGCACAGTCACCGTGATGACTATATGTGCACATGCTCATGTGCCAAACGGGCAGTCCCTGCTCCGACCCAGAAGCTCTCTGGCTGCTGGGGCATCTGCCCTGGCAGCCTGGCAGCCCTCAGGCTCTGGGTATGCATGAGGCAGGAACATGCGGGTGGATGGGGGCTAATGCCAGTGGACAGTGATGTCACAGGAAGACAAGTGCGGGGAGCACCGCACTTGCACGAGCGTGTCAGGCCACAACAAAGGTGTGCTCTGTGATCCCCACCCCTCACATGTGCTCGTCCACGTGGACCCAGCACCTAATGCCTCTCATTCACTCACGTCTCAATGCCAGAGCCCTTGTCAGGAAACCTGACAAGTGGCATCAGCGTGCACCCTGCCATGAGGAGATTGCTACGTCCTGAGCAGTGCGGGGAGAGGGCACTGGTTGCATGTGCGGCCAGGCTGATCCTGGCACAGCAAACCTTGCCTTCTAGTGCGCAGTGGCACTATGCCAAGGTGGGCATGAGGAAAGGGTCGCAAAGGACGCCAGACGTGGCCACGGTCTCCTCTCATTTGGTTCTGAATCCTGACTATGTAATCTTTTAATATGTCTCGTTATATTGAGGTGGCCACATTAGACCTTAGTCTCTTCCAGGTGGGACAATGATTTGTTGCTTTCGTATATGTACAGAAGTGAAAAATCTATTTTAAAAAACCTACTGGTTTAAGAACTGACATCAGCGTTCCTCTCAGAGAGGACAGTGTGTGTGTGCACGTGTGTGCATGTGTGTGTGTGTGCGTGCGTGCGTGTGTGTGTAAATGACTGGATAAGCTGCTTGGGAGAGAGGGTGGGCCCCAAGGTACATGTCCAGTGAGGGCTAAGTTGGTGAAGGAGAGGGCTGCTGTGCAGGAGACTGGGCGAGGCTGGGTTGTGTTTTCTTTCTTCCTCCTGGATGTCAGGGGAGCAGGTAGAAGTGTGAGGGGCAAGGAGACGGGCCAGTGAGAGCATGTGGGTGATGAGTTCCTAAGACACCCCCAGTGGTAGTGAGGCTGGAAGGGTTTCTAGGAAGGCTAGTGTCGAGTTTGAAGCTGCTCATTTGTTGCACAGTGAATCCCCGTTCATCTTTCTTTAATCCCCTCCCCAACTACTTAACTACTTCAGTAAAATGTGGACCCTGAGAAGAAGCATCCTTTTTTTTTTAGTTTTCATCTGAGGATATTTTTTCCATTGCCTTTTCAGAAAGAGTGGAAAGGAGACATAGGTAGAGAGAGAGAAACATCAATGTGAGAGACACATCTATTGATTGTCTCCTGCACCAGCGCTGGGATCGAGCCTGCAATCAAGGCACGTGCCTTGGCCAGAATTGAACCTGGGACCTTCCAGTCTGCAGGCCAACACTCTAACCACTGAGCCAAACTGCCCAGGGCAGAAAGATTCTTTTGATATGAACCCCGAGATGAAAGTTTTCAGCTGAGATGGACTCCCCACAGTCAACCGAGGGCTTCTCACATACTCTGCAGACCCACGTGAGGCTGAACCCTCAGCTTCACCTACTATGCCCTGCACCTTTGCCTTGTAAATCAGAACTGCTCCATAACCACCGATCAGGACGAATAATGCCGAACAGCCAGGACTGCGAGATTTCGACCAATCGGAAGTATACAAGTTGGAATACCTCATTTACATAAAACAGACCTAATTAAGAACTTGGGTGGGAACTTTCACTATAAAAGGTGGCCTCCCCTTTGTCTTGGTGGAACACAATTTAGGTTGCTACTTGAACCTGTTTCCTGGGCTGCTGCTCCTTTTTGCTGAAATAAATGCTTTTCATTCTTTATTACAGTCTAAGATTCATTTTGGTTTACACCTGGCATGTAAAGTCCACATCCAGACCCTCTCCCCTTGACCACAGATGTCAGGTGACACGCCCCACAGTGCTGCTCTCTGGGCTCGAAGGTGGAGAGTGGGAAGGGGGATCATGAAAGCTTCTCTTTAGGGCAAGTCAGCACCCATCCTAGAGGCCTCTGGGAAGCCTGGATGGATGGGGTACCCCTTTTCTGGTGTCTGAGGAAAAGCAGGACCCGCGAGCTGACTCCCTGCGGCCCTTGCTGCCTGTGTTTCCTGGGCAGGATTCCCTCCGCCTGGTCAGGGGTCTGGCACAGCTGGTGAAGACCTGACAGCTCCCACAGCAAATGGACAGCCCGACAGATGGAGAGGCAGGTAGGCCAAGCTGACAGTCACAAGGCAAGGATCCTCTCCCCGCAAGATCCTAGACAGGGCAACTCTCAGGCAACCCTCATTAGCCTCCTTTTGGTCAGATTTCTTGTGTGTGAGTTTTGGGGCCAAGGAGGTTAGTGGCCATTTCAAAATGTATCATTTGTAAATAGTTTCCCATAAAATTAGGAGAGGGTAATGACATTTCCCACCCACGAGCTAAGCAAACACAAGAAGAGATAAGCATAATTGGAATGACAAAGTTCAAGTGGCTTTCAAGGAAAAAAAAAAAAAGACTCCCACTTCATGGAAACAGCTTCTGGAGTCAACCAGAGACTCCAGCACCCCTCTCATCTCCGCCAGATGTCCCCTCTCCTCACATTCCCTACTCAGCTGAGCAGCATGGAGGTGTGGGAGAGGAGGTGACATGTCCCCCGGTGGCCAGGATATGCCTGGCGGTCATTTCAAGTGAGGCACCTTTGCACTTGTATCTGGCCCCAGGGTGTCTCCAGTGCCAGCTTGCCCATTCCCCGGTGTCCCAGGAGGTGCCCTATGAGCCCATACACTAGAGGCAGGGCTGCAGATGGGAAGTGCTGGGTTTGGGCCCAGCTCTTTCCTTTACCTGACGTGATCCTGGATAAGGATTTGGCTTTTCTGAGCCTCCACTTCCTTATCTCTGCTTTGCGAAAGCACTAACTGTCAGTTCCTTCAGGACCGTGGGCTCATATCAGAGGGACTCAGAGCACTTTGCATTTGCTTCTGCCACGTGTCCAGAGGTTATCAGGTGTCACCAGCCCAAGAGCAATTTTTGTGTTTATCTCCTGGCTTGGGAACAAGCTTCTTCCCATTTTCCTGGTTCACTGGGTAGTGTCTCCAGTCCCTGGTTGCTGTGCTGCAGCTGTCCTACCAGGCGTCTCACATCCCACTTTGTGTCTTTTGCAGGCCTGAGCCTCATCTCCTGCAGCCTCATCTTCCGAGGGTTATGAAAACCCATGCTCCTGGCCGTCGGGCCTCGCGCCAAGCCTGGCAACCACTCCAGGTGCCCAGACTCACCTCACTGCTTATTGCTCTGACCCTCAGTTCCCTCTGTGCTCCTGGCACCTGGGATTTTAATCCTTGCTTGTGACCTCAGCTATATTTCTGCACCTTCTAGCTGCACTGAATAAAGAGTTTGCTTCTGCTCCATTGACCATGTTGTAGGTCCTGGAAGTGTTGTGTTTTTATTTTGTGCAGTTTTAAATCCTTTTGGTGAGATTTTAGGAAATACGTCCTTCAGGAAAAACTTTTAAAAGACACTCTTAAGCCTTTTATTGTGTATGCCTATTCTGTCTCTTCTCACTGTGAAACCCTTAAAAAGTGTCCTGTGACAGCTGTCCAGTACCTAGAGTGGGATCTGCCTCAAAGCCACGTAATGTCCGTGGCATTTTAGAGATGTGCATGCTTGAAGAATGCACTGGGGGCAAAAGTACAAATATGGCAAACAGAACTTGTGGGCGGTTTGCACTGTAAAAGGAATCATACTACACAGACTACACTGAAAAGTGTGCTCAGCAAAATTTCCTTTTACACAGTAACTTTTAGAAAAATCTTTATTGTGTAAAGCGACACCTTCCCATGACTCAGTTTAGGCCCCCAGTGAGATCTCCTTTGCTGTGCAAGGTAGAGAGAAACCTGTGGGTTCCGTGGCGGGCAGTGGGAGTGGGTGGAGATCATTTAAGGGCTGATGTAATCAATGAGGAACACAAAACTTATCTAAAAGGCTAATCCATAAGGCCCCTATTTTGGTTGTAAAAGCTAATAATGTTTGTTTATCTCGTGTCCCTGAGTTCTTGTGTTCCTTTGCCCCGTGAGGGTTGAAAGCTCGTCCAGTTGGCTTCAGATCAGTCTGGCACTTCAAAGAGAAATCTCTTCCAAGCAATCCTTGGCTAACTTGCCATCCACACCCAGCAATCCTGCATCCTTTGCTTCAGAGCCATGATTCATCAGACTTTCAGAGTCAGGACATCCCTCCAGGCTCAGCTTCACAGTCCCTTTCCATGTAGCCCCCCTGAGGTCTGTTTTCTCTGTCCCTCTAGATCAATATCCCCAATAGCGATTTTTACTCTATTCTATTAATAGTGATAAAATACAGCTTCCACTAATTGAACACTAAGTAGGTGCTCTGTACTGTCTCACTGAAATCTCAAAACAATACTGTAAGGCAAGCCTTATAATCCCCATTTTTCAGATGAGCATACTAAGGTATGGAAAGGTTAGTAACTGCTTCCAGCTACTTAAATAGAAAGCTGCCAAATAGGAGCAACGAACCCAGTCCTTTGGACTCCAAAGCTTATATTTTTTACTTTTATTATTTCCATACTATAATTTTTAAAGGTGTATTTTGGTTACTGTCCTGAAAATTCTTCTAAGCAAGAGCTTAGCAGTGTACTTTGCATGGAGGATGTTTTCGGAATATGTGGATAGGACAATAGTCCAGGTGCTATTGACCTCTTGAGTCATGAATGGTTGTTGGTTTACAGTTGATTCAGAAATGTCTTATGACTCTCGCTCAAATAACCTGACAGTCCATGTGCATGAAGAGAGATCTCAAAGGAAATAAAGATCCTGAGGTGGTGGCCGGGCTCATGTGTTCAGTGGAGGTGCTGTGCAAAGCACTTTTACTGAATTGTAAATCTTTAAAGCGAGGATCTGCAGCTCTTCCTATACTGGGTTTCCCGGACCTCCCCGTGCGGGCCTCTCTGTAACACATACCTTGTGCGCCACGGTGACCATGAGCATTCTTCTGTCCCCTCCTCTGGGACGGCCTTCCCCAGTCTCAGGTTCCACTGATGCCACACACGATTCATCACTTCTCAGTCATCTGCTCAACAAACATACTCTGACCCTCCATGTGAGATTCATGCGGGGGTTACATATGGGCTCTACAAAGGAACTGACTGTCTAGTAGGGAGCGTGAAGGAAGCTGAAGCTGCCTTTAGAAAGATTGGATAAAACTTGAAAATGTAGCTAATGATTGAACTAAGAGTAAGAGAAAAATTTCTGGTCTGGGAAGGAGTTAAGGTAGTTTCATGAGTAAAGAACAAAGCATGAAAAGGGGTGAAAAAACATGCTGTTGCCGCAGAAAGGCCTGTGTTTCAGGGAAGGTGGGCAGAGAGGAGAGAGGAAGGGTCCCTGTGGGAGACTGGAGGTGGGTGCTGGAGGGAAAGTCACTAGCAGATGGCGAATGGGAGGCTGGATTGTGTTCCCCAGACTAGAGTTTCCCAGAATGGAGCATATATCAGCACAAAGGATGATTTTAGATAATATTAACAGTTATGCATTTAGTCTAATATTTATTAGAAAAATATGCACCAACTTATGACCTCATGGATATTATTGCTCAGGATAAGGTCAAGTTGTTTTTGTTGTTTTTTAAGTAATGGAGAAAAACAGTACAGGAGTCAAGTGTGGGAACAGATATTACCATAGGCATTTCAAATGAGAAAACTGAACACAGGGGATTGCTTTCCAAGGTGTTGGAAGAGCTGGAAGAGAAAAAGGAAGGAGGGAATTTAAAGCCACTAATGCCTCTGGGCTGGAATCCAGAGGTTGCTGGTTGGAGGTGCTGGTGTCTCCAAGTTTTGGATCCAATAAGGTGGTGTCACCTTGATCGAGGCTTGAACTACTGAAAAGGTGCCACTTCTCAGGCTGCTGGAATCCAGAACCATTGCACTCCTGCTGCCACAACAGCAACACCAGAACTTCAGCAACTGCTGCAGAAGGAAGAGTGGCTCTTACTTCTGGCTTCCAAATGTATAAAATACCTTCACCACAGCTCAAGGGTCTGTGGTTTTGGAATATCCTTAACCCAGAAGTTTGAATTTATTTGGGTTCCTGAAGGAATAGTTTCCACACTGATATTCTCTCTGTAGTATTATTTAACATAGCCCCCCAAAGAAGGAAGGATAATTAAAATATCCATCAATAAAAGATTGATTGCATAGATTATGGTTCATCTGTGACTTAAATTACTGTGTAGCCATTAAACAAGAATAAGTGAGTTGTTCATATTGACTTGAAAGTATTTCCAAAGATGTACTGTTAAAATAATAAAAGGTAGTTATAGAAAAAATATATAGACTGATTTCATTTGAATTTATTAAAATATGTTTTTACTGATGTTTTAGAGAGAGAAGAAGGGAGAGGGAAACATCAGTGTGAGAGAGAAACATCTACCGGTTACCTCCTGTACACACTCCGACAGGGATCAAACCCACAACCTGGGCATGTGCCCTGATCGGGAATCGAACTGGTGACCTTTTGGTGCACAGGACAATGCTCAACCAACTGAGCCACACCGGCCAAGGCTCATTTGAATTTAAAAAACCCAATAAGCATGATTATATATGTAGATACACCACATGTGTGTAGAGAAACCGTGGAGGGCACATTCCAGACAGTTACTCTGAAGAGAGCAGTGCGAAGAGAAGGGTCAGTGATGCAAAGGCATTTTTTACTTGTTTTTATTTGATTTTTTCACAACACATTTCTTGTATGACTAGTTAATTTAGTTAATTTTTAATAAATGAGGCAGTCATTGCCACTTGAGAAATACTCAACTCAGTCTCTCCCCTTGCTAGAGAAGGATGGGGCTGGCCCCTGCCTGTGTGGATGAGCAGCCCCCTTCCAGGCTCCTTCCAGATCCAGACCACAGTCGGGCGGCTCACTGGGACTCACAGTTGCCGGGCTGCAGAATCCCCACACTCCTCCAGCGTGTCCTTGGCTGTTACCCATAGCCACACATTGCTAATACTGAATGATCACTGTTGGTAGACACATTTATGTGAATCATCCCATCTACACAACCCATTCAAACCCGTTTTAGAGAGGAGCACTCTGAGGCACGGAGAAGTAAAGAAACTCACTCAGCTCTCCCAGGTGAGAAACAGAGTCAGGGTTCACACCCATGGAGTTATCCCTACCAGTGTTTCATGTGTTTTAACTTTAGTTTTTTAAAAATTTATTGACTTTTTTAGAGAGAGAGAGGAAGGGGAGAGAGGGAGAGAGAGAGAAACATAGATTTGTTGTTCCCCTTACTTATTGATTCTTGTATGTGGCCTGACCGGAGATCAAACCCACACCCTCGGTGTATTGGGATGATGCCCTAACCAACTGAGCTACCAGGCCAGGGCCAGTGGCATGTGGTTTAACTTTAATTTTTTTATTGATTGATATTTCTGTTTTAGAGAGAGAGGCAAGGGAAGAGAGAGACATCAATTTGTTGTTCCACTTATTTATGCATTCATTGGTTAATTTTTTTTTTTTTTTTTTTGGTTAAAGGATACATTTTTCCCATTGATTTTTTTAGAGAGAGTGGAAAGGAGGGAGGGAGGGGCAGAGAAAGGTAGAAATAAACAGTGATGTGTCATCTCACATCGATTGGTTGTCTCCCGCAACTGCCCCTACTGGGCAGAGACCAGAAATCAAACCCGAGACCCTTCTGTGCATGTGCCGATGCTCCAACCACTGAGCCACACTGG